>NW_027480188.1:0-32753 GCF_051014685.1 Ptiloglossa arizonensis | reverse complement strand
TCTCCGTTCGCGAGATATGGGAGTTTGAAGTTAAGGAATGGTTGAGAAACCTTCAAAATTTTCGCTGGTCTGATACTCGAAACCAATAACTGGAATGGCCTAGGTCAAAAATACACGTACCGTTGTGATCGGGCGTGTTTCTGCTTTCAGATGCAATAGGAAATTCTCGAGTTCGTCAATCCGTTCGCGAGATATGGTAGTTTGAAGTTAAGGAATGGTTGAGAAACCATAAAAATTTTCGCAAGTCTGATACTCGAAACCAATAACTACAAAGGCCTTGGGGAAAAATACACGTACCGTTGTAATCGGGCGAGTTTCTGCTTTCAGATGCAACAGGAATTTCTCGAGTTCGACATTCCGTTCGCGAGATATGGGAGTTTGAACTTAAGGAATGGTTGAGAAACCATCAAAATTATCGCAAGTCTGATACTCGAAGCCAATAACTACAAAGGCCTTGGGGAAACATAAACGTACCGTTGTAATCGGGCGAGTCTCTGCTTTCAGATGCAATAGGAAATTCTCGAGTTCGTCAATCCGTTCGCGAGATATGGGAGTTTGAAGTTAAGGAATGGTTGAGAAACCATCACAATTTTCGCAAGTCTGATACTCGAAACCAATAACTACTATGGCATAGGGCAAAAATGCACGTACCGTTGTAATCGGGCGAGTTTCTGCTTTCAGATGCAATAGGAAATTCTCGAGTTCGTCAATCCGTTCGCGAGATATGGGAGTTTGAAGTTAAGGAATGCTTGAGAAACCATCAAAATTTTCGCAAGTTCCGATACTCGAAACCAATAACTACAATGGCCTAGGGGGAAAATACACATACCGTTGTAATCGGGCGAGTTTCTGCTTTCAGATGCAACAGGAGTTTCTCGAGTTCGTTAATCCGTTCGCGAGATGTGGGAGTTTGAAGTTAAGGAATGCTTGAGAAACCATCAAAATTTTCGCAAGTCTGATACTCGAATCCAATAACAACTATGGCCTAGGTCAAAAATATACATACCGTTGTAATCGGGCGAGTTTCTGCTTTCAGATGCAATAGGAAATTCTCGAGTTCGTCAATCCGTTCGCGAGATATGGAAGTTTGAAATTAAGGAATGATTGAGAAACCATCAAAATTTTCGCAAGTCTGATACTCGAAACCAATAACTGGAATGGCCTAGGGGAAAAGTACACAAACCATTGTAATCGTGCGAGTTTCTACTTTCAGATGCAACAGGAATTTCTCGAGTTCGTCATTCCGTTCGCGAGATATGGGAGATTGAAGTTAAGGAATGGTTGAGAAACCATCAAAATTTTCGCAAGTCTGATACTCGAAACCAATAACAACAAAGGCATAGGGGAAACATAAACGTACCGTTGTAATCGGGCGAGTCTCTGCTTTCAGATGCAATAGGAAATTCTCGAGTTCGTCAATCCGTTCGCGAGATATGGGAGTTTGAAGTTAAGGAATGGTTGAGAAACCATCACAATTTTCGCAAGTCTGATACTCGAAACCAAAAACTACTATGGCCTAGGGCAAAAATACACGTACCGTTGTAATCGGGCGAGTTTCTGCTTTCAGATGCAATAGGAAATTCTCGAGTTCGTCAATCCGTTCGCGAGATATGGGAGTTTGAAGTTAAGGAATGCTTGAGAAACCATCAAAATTTTCGCAAGTCCCGATACTCGAAACCAATAACTACAATGGCCTAGGGGGAAAATACACATACCGTTGTAATCGGGCGAGTTTCTGCTTTCAGATGCAACAGGAGTTTCTCGAGTTCGTTAATCCGTTCGCGAGATGTGGGAGTTTGAAGTTAAGGAATGCTTGAGAAACCATCAAAATTTTCGCAAGTCTGATACTCGAATCCAATAACAACTATAGCCTAGGGCAAAAATATACATACCGTTGTAATCGGTCGAGTTTCTGCTTTCAGATGCAATAGGAAATTCTCGAGTTCGTCAATCCGTTCGCGAGATATGGAAGTTTGAAATTAAGGAATGATTGAGAAACCATCAAAATTTTCGCAAGTCTGATACTCGAAACCAATAACAACAAAGGCATAGGGGAAAAATGCACATACCTTTGTAATCGGGCGAGTTTCCACTTTCAGATGCAACAGTAATTTCTCGAGTTCGTCATTCCGTTCGCGTGATATGGGAGTTTGAAGTTAAAGAATGGTTGAGAAACCATCAAAATTTTCGCAATTCTGATGCTAGAAACCAATAACTACAATGCCCTAGGGGAAAAATACACATACCGTTGTAATCGGGCGAGCTTCTGCTTTCAGATGCAACAGGAATTTCTCGAGTTCGTCAATCCGTTCGCGAGATATGGGAGTTAGAAGTTATGGAATGCTTGAGAAACCATCAAAATTTTCGCAAGTCTGATACTCGAAACCAATAACTACTATGGCCTAGGGCAAAAATGCACATACCGTTGAAATCGGGCGAGTTTCTGCTTTCAGATGCAACAGGAATTTCTCGAATTCGTCAATCCGTTCGCGAGATATGGGAGTTTGAAGATAAGGAATGCTTGAGAAACCATCAAAATTTTCGCTGGTCTGATACTCGAAACCAACAACTGGAATGGCCTAGGGGAAAAGTACACATACCGTTGTAATCGGGCGAGTTTCTGCATTCAGATGCAATAGGAAATTCTCGAGTTCGTCAATCCGTTCGCGAGATATGGAAGTTTGAAGTTAAGGAATGCTTGAGAAACCATCAAAATTTTCGCTGGTCTGATACTCAAAACCAATAACTACTATGGCCTAGGGCAAAAATACACATACCGTTGTAATCGGGCGAGTTTCTGCTTTCAGATGCAATAGGAAATTCTCGAGTTCGTCAATCCGTTCGCGAGATATGGGAGTTTGAAGTTAAGGAATGGTTGAGAGACCATCAAAATTTTCGCAAGTCTGATACTCGAAACCAACAACTGGAATGCCCTAGGGGAAAAGTACACACACCGTTGTAATCGGGCGAGTTTCTGCTTTCAGATGCAATAGGAAATTCTCGAGTTCGTCATCCGTTCGCGAGATATGGGAGTTTGAAGATAAGGAATTGTTGAGAAACCATCACAATTTTCGCAAGTCTGATACTCGAAACCAATAACTGGAATGGCCTAGGGGAAAAGTAGACATACCATTGTAATCGGGCGAGTTTTAACTTTCAGATGCAACAGGAATTTTTCGAGTTCGTCAATCCGTTCGCGAGAAATGGGAGTTTGAAGTTAAGGAATGGTTGAGAAACCATCAAAATTTTCGCAAGTCTGATACACGAAACCAATAACCACAATGGCCTAGAGGAAAAATACACATACCGTTGTAATCGGGCGAGTTTCTACTTTCAGATGCAACAGGAATTTCTCGAGTTCGTCAATCCGTTCGCGGGATATGGGAGTTTGAAGTTAAGGAATGGTTGAGAAACCATCAAAATTTTCGCAAGTCTGATACACGAAACCAATAACCACAATGGCCTAGAGGAAAAATACACATACCGTTGTAATCGGGCGAGTTACTACTTTCAGATGCAATAGGAAATTCTCGAGTTCGTCATCCGTTCGCGAGATATGGGAGTTTGAAGATAAGGAATTGTTGAGAAACCATCACAATTTTCGCAAGTCTGATACTCGAAACCAATAACCACAATGGCCTAGGGGAAAAATACACATACCGTTGTGATCGGGCGAGATTCTGCTTTCAAATGCAATAGGAAATTCTCGAGTTCGTCAATCCGTTCGCGAGATATGGAAGTTTGAAGTTAAGGAATGGTTGAGAAACCAGCAAAATTTTCGCAAGTCTGATACTCGAAACCAATAACTACAAAGGCCTAGGGGAAAAACACACATATCTTTGTAATCGGGCGAGTTTCTGCTTTCAGATGCAACAGGAATTTCTCGAGTTCGTCAATCCGTTCGCGAGATATGGGAGGTTGAAGTTAAGGAATGCTTGAGAAACCATCAAAATTTTCGCCAGTCTGATACACGAAACCAATAACCACAATGGCCTAGGACAAAAATACACATACCGTTGTAATCGGGCGAGTTTCTGCTTTCAGATGCAATAGGAAATTCTCGAGTTCGTCACTCCGTTCGCGAGATATGGGAGTTTGAAGTTAAGGAATGGTTGAGAGACCATCAAAATTTTCGCAAGTCTGATACTCGAAACCAACAACTGGAATGCCCTAGGGGAAAAGTACACACACCGTTGTAATCGGGCGAGTTTCTGCTTTCAGATGCAATAGGAAATTCTCGAGTTCGTCATCCGTTCGCGAGATATGGGAGTTTGAAGATAAGGAATTGTTGAGAAACCATCACAATTTTCGCAAGTCTGATACTCGAAACCAATAACTGGAATGGCATAGGGGAAAAGTAGACATACCATTGTAATCGGGCGAGTTTTAACTTTCAGATGCAACAGGAATTTTTCGAGTTCGTCAATCCGTTCGCGAGAAATGGGAGTTTGAAGTTAAGGAATGGTTGAGAAACCATCAAAATTTTCGCAAGTCTGATACACGAAACCAATAACCACAATGGCCTAGAGGAAAAATACACATACCGTTGTAATCGGGCGAGTTTCTACTTTCAGATGCAACAGGAATTTCTCGAGTTCGTCAATCCGTTCGCGGGATATGGGAGTTTGAAGTTAAGGAATGGTTGAGAAACCATCAAAATTTTCGCAAGTCTGATACACGAAACCAATAACCACAATGGCCTAGAGGAAAAATACACATACCGTTGTAATCGGGCGAGTTACTACTTTCAGATGCAATAGGAAATTCTCGAGTTCGTCATCCGTTCGCGAGATATGGGAGTTTGAAGATAAGGAATTGTTGAGAAACCATCACAATTTTCGCAAGTCTGATACTCGAAACCAATAACCACAATGGCCTAGGGGAAAAATACACATACCGTTGTGATCGGGCGAGATTCTGCTTTCAAATGCAATAGGAAATTCTCGAGTTCGTCAATCCGTTCGCGAGATATGGAAGTTTGAAGTTAAGGAATGCATGAGAAACCATCAAAATTTTCGCTGGTCTGATACTCGAAACAAACTACTGGAATGGCCTAGGGGAAAAGTACACACACCGTTGTAATGGGGCGAGTTTCTCCTTTCAGATGCAATAGGATATTCTCGAGTTCGTCAATCCGTTCGCGAGATATGGAAGTGTGAAGTTAAGGAATGGTTGAGAAACCATCAAAATTTTCGCAAGTCTGATACACGAAACCAATAACTACTATGGCCTAGGGCAAAAATACACATACCGTTGTAATCGGGCGAGTTTCTGCATTCAGATGCAACAGGAATTTCTCGAGTTCGTCAATCCGTTCGCGAGATATGGGAGTTTGAAGTTATGGAATGGCTGAGAAACCATCAAAATTTTCGCAAGTCTGATACTCGAAACCAACAACTACAAAGGCCTAGGGGGAAAACACACATATCTTTGTAATCGGGCGAGTTTCTGCATTCAGATGCAACAGGAATTTCTCGAGTTCGTCAATCCGTTCGCGAGATATGGGAGTTTGAAGTTATGGAATGGCTGAGAAACCATCAAAATTTTCGCAAGTCTGATACTCGAAACCAACAACTACAAAGGCCTAGGGGGAAAACACACATATCTTTGTAATCGGGCGAGTTTCTGCTTTCAGATGCAATAGGAAATTCTCGAGTTCGTCAATCCGTTCGCGAGATACGGGAGTTTGAAGTTAAGGAATGGTTGAGAAACCATCAAAATTTTCGCAAGTCTGATACTCGAAACAAACAACTACAAAGGCCTAGGGGGAAAACACACATATCTTTGTAATCGGGCGAGTTTTTACTTTCAGATGCAACAGGAATTTCTCGAGTTCGTCAATCCGTTCGCGAGATATGGGAGTTGGAAGTTAAGGAATTGTTGAGAAACCATCAAAATTTTCGCAAGTATGATACTTGAAATCAATAACTACTAGGGCCTAGGAGAAAAATACACATACCGTTGTAATCGGGCGAGTTTCTGCTTTCAGATGCAATAGGAAATTCTCGAGTTCGTCAATCCGTTCGCGAGATATGGGAGTTGGAAGTTAAGGCATGGTTGAGAAATCATCAAAATTTTCGCAAGTCTGATACTCGAAACCAACAACTACAAAGGCCTAGGGGGAAAACACACATATCTTTGTAATCGGGCGAGTTTCTACTTTCAGATGCAACAGGAAATTCTCGAGTTCGTCAATCCGTTCGCGAGATATGGGAGTTTGAAGTTAAGGAATGCTTGAGAAACCATCAAAATTTTCGCTGGTCTGATACTCGAAGCCAACAACTGGAATGACCTAGGGGAAAAGTACACACACCGTTGTAATCGGGCAAGTTTCTGCTTTCAGATGCAATAGGAAATTCTCGAGTTCGTCAATCCGTTCGCGAGATACGGAAGTGTGAAAATAAAGAATGGTTGAGAAACCATCAAAATTTTCGCAAGTGTGATACCCGAAACCAATAACTTCAAAGGCCTAGGGGAAAAATACACATACCGTTGTAATCGGGCGACTTTCGACTTTCACATGCAACAGGAATTTCTCGAGTTCGTCAATCCGTTCGCGGGATATGATAATTTGAAGTTAAGGAATGGTTGAGAAACCATCAAAGTTTTCGCTGGTCGAATACTCGAAACCAATAACTGGAATGGCCTAGGGGAAAAGTACAAACACCATTGTAATCGGGCGGGTTTCTACTTTCTGATGCAATAGGAATTTCTCGAGTTCGTCAATCCGTTCGCGAGATATGGGAGTTTGAAGTTAAGGAATGGTTGAGAAACCATAAAAATTTTCGCAAGTCTGATACTCGAAACCAATAACTACAAATGCCTAGGGTAAAAATACACATACCGTTGTAATCGGGCGAGTTTCTGCGTTCAGATGCAATAGGAAATTCTCGAGTTCGTCAATCCGTTCGCGAGATATGGAAGTGTGAAGTTAAGGAATGGTTTAGAAACCATCACAATTTTCGCAAGTCTGATACTTGAAATCAAAAACTACTAGGGCCTAGGGGAAAAATACACATACCGTTGTAATCGGGCGAGTTTCTACTATCAGATGCAACAGGAACTTCTCGAGTTCGTCAATCCGTTCGCGAGATATGGGAGTTTGAAGTTAAGGAATGGTTGAGAAACCATCAAAATTTTCGCAAGTCTGATACTCGAAACCAATAACTACAAATGCCTAGGGTAAAAATACACATACCGTTGTAATCGGGCGAGTTTCTACTTTCAGATGCAACAGGAATTTCTGGAGTTCGTCAATGCGTTCGCGAGATATGGCAGTTTGAAGTTAAGGAATGGTTGAGAAATCATCAAAATTTTCGCAAGTCTGATACTCGCATTGAATAACTACTATGGCCTAGGGCAAAAATACACACACCGTTGTAATCGGGCGAGTTTCTGCTGTCAGATGCAATAGGAAATTCTCGACTTCGTCAATCCGATCGCGAGATATGGAAGTTTGAAGTTAAGGAATGCATGAGAAACCATCAAAATTTTCGCTGGTCTGATACTCGAAACCAACAACTACAATGGGCTAGGGCAAAAATACACATACCGTTGTAATCGGGCGAGTTTCTGCATTCAGATGCAATAGGAAATTCTCGAGTTCGTCAATCCGTTCGCGAGATATGGAAGTTTGAAGTTAAGGAATGCTTTAGAAACCATCAAAATTTTCGCTGGTCTGATACTCGAAACCAACAACTGGAATGGCCTAGGGAAAAAGTACACACACCGTCGCAATCGGGCGAGTTTCTGCTTTCAGATGCAATAGGAAATTCTCGAGTTCGTCAGTCCGTTCGCGAGATATGGAAGTTTGAAGTTATGGAATGGTTGAGAAACCATCAAAATTTTCGCAAGTCTGATACTCGAAACCAACAACTACTATGGCCTAGGGCAAAAATACACATACCGTTGTAATCGGGCGAGTTTCTGCATTCAGATGCAATAGGAAATTCTCGAGTTCGTCAATCCGTTCGCGAGATATGGAAGTTTGAAGTTATGGAATGGTTGAGAAACCATCAAAATTTTCGCAAGTCTGATACTCGAAACCAACAACTACAAAGGCCTAGGGGGTAAAAACACATATCTTTGTGATCGGGCGAGTTTCTGCTTTCAGATGCAATAGGAAATTCTCGAGTTCGTCAATCCGTTCGCGAGATATGGGAGTTTGAAGTTAAGGAATGGTTGAGAATCCATCAAAATTTTCGCAAGTCTGATACTCGAAACCAATAACTTCAAAGGCCTAGGGGAAAAATACACATTCCGTTGTAATCGGGCGACTTTCTACTTTCACATGCAACAGGAATTTCTCGTGTTCGTCAATCCGTTCGCGGGATATGGGAATTTGAAGTTAAGGAATGGTTGAGAAATCATCAAAATTTTCGCAAGTCCGATACGCGAATCCAATAACTGCAATGGCCTAGGGCAAAAATACACATACCGTTGTAATCGGGCGAGTTTCTGCATTCAGATGCAACAGGAATTTCTCGAGTTCGTCAATCCGTTCGCGAGATATGGGAGTTTGAAGTTATGGAATGGTTGAGAAACCATCAAAATTTTCGCAAGTCTGATACTCGAAACCAACAACTACAAAGGCCTAGGGGGAAAACACACATATCTTTGTAATCGGGCGAGTTTCTGCTTTCAGATGCAATAGGAAATTCTCGAGTTCGTCAATCCGTTCGCGAGATACGGGAGTTTGAAGTTAAGGAATGGTTGAGAAACCATCAAAATTTTCGCAAGTCTGATACTCGAAACAAACAACTACAAAGGCCTAGGGGGAAAACACACATATCTTTGTAATCGGGCGAGTTTCTACTTTCAGATGCAACAGGAATTTCTCGAGTTCGTCAATCCGTTCGCGAGATATGGGAGTTGGAAGTTAAGGAATTGTTGAGAAACCATCAAAATTTTCGCAAGTATGATACTTGAAATCAATAACTACTAGGGCCTAGGAGAAAAATACACATACCGTTGTAATCGGGCGAGTTTCTGCTTTCAGATGCAATAGGAAATTCTCGAGTTCGTCAATCCGTTCGCGAGATATGGGAGTTGGAAGTTAAGGCATGGTTGAGAAATCATCAAAATTTTCGCAAGTCTGATACTCGAAACCAACAACTACAAAGGCCTAGGGGGAAAACACACATATCTTTGTAATCGGGCGAGTTTCTACTTTCAGATGCAACAGGAAATTCTCGAGTTCGTCAATCCGTTCGCGAGATATGGGAGTTTGAAGTTAAGGAATGCTTGAGAAACCATCAAAATTTTCGCTGGTCTGATACTCGAAGCCAACAACTGGAATGGCCTAGGGGAAAAGTACACACACCGTTGTAATCGGGCAAGTTTCTGCTTTCAGATGCAATAGGAAATTCTCGAGTTCGTCAATCCGTTCGCGAGATACGGAAGTGTGAAAATAAAGAATGGTTGAGAAACCATCAAAATTTTCGCAAGTGTGATACTCGAAACCAATAACTTCAAAGGCCTAGGGGAAAAATACACATACCGTTGTAATCGGGCGACTTTCGACTTTCACATGCAACAGGAATTTCTCGAGTTCGTCAATCCGTTCGCGGGATATGATAATTTGAAGTTAAGGAATGGTTGAGAAACCATCAAAGTTTTCGCTGGTCGAATACTCGAAACCAATAACTGGAATGGCCTAGGGGAAAAGTACAAACACCATTGTAATCGGGCGGGTTTCTACTTTCTGATGCAATAGGAATTTCTCGAGTTCGTCAATCCGTTCGCGAGATATGGGAGTTTGAAGTTAAGGAATGGTTGAGAAACCATAAAAATTTTCGCAAGTCTGATACTCGAAACCAATAACTACAAATGCCTAGGGTAAAAATACACATACCGTTGTAATCGGGCGAGTTTCTGCGTTCAGATGCAATAGGAAATTCTCGAGTTCGTCAATCCGTTCGCGAGATATGGCAGTTTGAAGTTAAGGAATGGTTGAGAAATCATCAAAATTTTCGCAAGTCTGATACTCGCATCGAATAACTACTATGGCCTAGGGCAAAAATACACACACCGTTGTAATCGGGCGAGTTTCTGCTGTCAGATGCAATAGGAAATTCTCGACTTCGTCAATCCGTTCGCGAGATATGGAAGTTTGAAGTTAAGGAATGCATGAGAAACCATCAAAATTTTCGCTGGTCTGATACTCGAAACCAACAACTACTATGGGCTAGGGCAAAAATACACACACCGTTGTAATCGGGCGAGTTTCTGCTGTCAGATGCAATAGGAAATTCTCGACTTCGTCAATCCGTTCGCGAGATATGGAAGTGTGAAAATAAGGAATGGTTGAGAAACCATCAAAATTTTCGCAAGTCTGATACTCGAAACCAATAACTTCAAAGGCCTAGGGGAAAAATACACATACCGTTGTAATCGGGCGAGTTTCTACTTTCACTTGCAACAGGAATTTCTCGAGTTCGTCATTCCGTTCGCGAGATATGGGAGTTTGAAGTTAAGGAATGCTTGAGAAACCATGAAAATTTTCGAAAGTCTGATACTCGAAACCAATAACTACAAAGGCCTAGGGGAAAAATGCACATACCTTTGTAATCGGGCGAGTTTCCACTTTCAGATGCAACAGGAATTTCTCGAGTTCGTCAATCCGTTCGCGAGATATGGGAGTTTGAAGTTAAGGAATGGTTGAGAAACCATCAAAATTTTCGCAAGTCTGATACTCGAAACCAATAACTACAAATGCCTAGGGTAAAAATACACATACCGTTGTAATCGGGCGTGTTTCCACTTTCAGAAGCAACAGGAATTTCTCGAGTTCGTCATTCCGTTCGCGAGATATGGGAGTTTGAAGTTAAGGAATGGTTGAGAAACCATCAACATTTTCGCAAGTCTGATACTCGAAACCAATAACTGGAATGGCGTAGGGGAAAGGTACACACACCATTGTAATCTGGCATGTTTCTACTTTCAGATCCAACAGGAATTTCTCGAGTTCGTCAATCCGTTCGCGAGAAATGGGAGAATGAAGTTAAGGAATGCTTGAGAAACCATCAAAATTTTCGGTGGTCTGATACTCGAAACCAATAACTGGAATGGCCTAGGGGAAAAGTACACACACCATTTTAATCGGGCGAGTTCCTACTTTCAGATACAACAGGAATTTCTCAAGTTCGTCAATCCGTTCGCGAGATATGGGAGTTTGAAGTTAAGGAATGCTTGAGAAACCATCAAAATTTTCGGTGGTCTGATACTCGAAACCAATAACTGGAATGGCCTAGGGGAAAAGTACACACACCATTGTAATCGGGCGAGTTCCTACTTTTAGATGCAACAGGAATTTCTCGAGTTCGTCAATCCGTTCGCGAGATATGGGTGTTTGAAGATAAGGAATGGTTAAGAATCCATCAAAATTTTCGCAAGTCTGATACACGAAACCAATAACTACAAAAGCCTAGGGGAAAAACACACATTTCTTTGTAATCGGGCGTGTTTCCACTTTCAGATGCAACAGGAATTTCTCGATTTCGTCAATCCGTTCGCGAGATATGGGAGTTTGAACTTAAGGAATGCTTGAGAAACCATCAAAATTTTCGAAAGTCTGATACTCGAAACCAATAGCTACAAAGGCCTAGGGGAAAATGCAGATACCTTTGTAATCGGGCGTGTTTCCACTTTCAGAAGCAACAGGAATTTCTCGAGTTCGTCATTCCGTTCGCGAGATATGGGAGTTTGAAGTTAAGGAATGGTTGAGAAACCATCAAGATTTTCGCAATTCTGATGCTAGAAACGAATAACTGGAATGGCCTAGGGGAAAAATGAACATACCCTTGTAATCGGGCGAGTTTCCACTTTCAGATGCAACAGGAATTTCTCGAGTTCGTCAATCCGTTCGCGAGATATGGGAGTTTGAATTTAAGGAATGGTTGAGCAACCATCAAAATTTTCGCAATTCTGATACTCGAAACCAATAACTACAAAGGCATAGGGGAAAAATGAACATACCCTTGTAATCGGGCGAGTTTCCACTTTCAGATGCAACAGGAATTTCTCGAGTTCGTCATTCCGTTCGCGAGATATGGGAGTTTGAAGTTAAGGAATGCTTGAGAAACCATCAAAATTTTCGCAAGTCTGATACTCGAAACCAATAACTACAAAGGACTAGGGGAAAATGCACATACCTTTGTAATCGGGCGAGTTTCCACTTTCATATGCAACAGGAATTTCTCGAGTTCGTAATTCCGTTCGCGAGATATGGGAGTTTGAAATTAAGGAATGGTTGAGAAAGCATCAAAATTTTCGCAAGTCTGATACTCGAAACCAATAACTACAATGGCCTAGGAGAAAAATACTCATACCTTTGTAATCGGGCGAGTTTCCACTTTCAGATGCAACAGGAATTTCTCGAGTTCGTCAATCCGTTCGCGAGATATGGGAGTTTGAATTTAAGGAATGGTTGAGCAACCATCAAAATTTTCGCAATTCTGATACTCGAAACCAATAACTACAAAGGCCTAGGGGAAAATGCAGATACCTTTGTAATCGGGCGTGTTTCCACTTTCAGAAGCAACAGGAATTTCTCGAGTTCGTCATTCCGTTCGCGAGATATGGGAGTTTGAAGTTAAGGAATGGTTGAGAAACCATCAAAATTTTCGAAAGTCTGATACTCGAAACCAATAACTACCAAGGCCTAGGGGAAAATGCAGATACCTTTGTAATCGGGCGTGTTTCCACTTTCAGATGCAACAGGAATTTCTCGAGTTCGTCATTCCGTTCGCGAGATATGGGAGTTTGAAGTTAAGGAATGGTTGAGAAACCATCAAGATTTTCGCAATTCTGATACTAGGAACGAATAACTGGAATGGCCTTGGGGAAAAGTACACACACCATTGTGATCGGGCGAGTTTCTACTTTCAGATGCAACAGGAATTTCTCGAGTTCGACAATCCGTTCGCGAGAAATGGGAGTTTGAAATTAAGGAATGGTTGAGGAACCATCAAAATTTTCGCAAGTCTGATACTCGAAACCAGTAACTGGAATGGCCTAGGGGAATAGTACACACACCATTGTAATCGGGCATGTTTCTACTTTCAGATGCAACAGGAATTTCTCGAGTTCGTCAATCCGTTCGCGAGAAATGGGAGAATGAAGTTAAGGAATGCTTGAGAGACCATCAAAATTTTCGGTGGTCTGATACTCGAAACCAATAACTGGATTGGCCTAGGGGAAAAGTACATACACCATTGTAATCGGGCGAGTTCCTACTTCCAGATGCAACAGGAATTTCTCGAGTTCGTCAATCCGTTCGCGAGATATGGGAGTTTGAACTTAAGGAATGCTTGAGAAACCATCATAATTTTCGAAAGTCTGATACTCGAAACCAATAACTACAAAGGCCAAGGGGAAAAATGCACATACCTTTGTAATCGGGCGGGTTTCCACTTTCAGAAGCAACAGGAATTTCTCGAGTTCGTCATTCCGTTCGCGAGATATGGGAGTTTGAAGTTAAGGAATGGTTGAGAAACCATCAACATTTTCGCAAGTCTGATACTCGAAACCAATAACTGGAATGGCCTAGGGGAAAAGTACACCCACCATTGTAATCGGGCGAGTTCCTACTTTTAGATGCAACAGGAATTTCTCGAGTTCGTCAATCCGTTCGCGAGATATGGGTGTTTGAAGATAAGGAATTGTTAAGAAACCATCAAAATTTTCGCAAGTCTGATACACGAAACCAATAACTACAAAAGCCTAGGGGAAAAACACACATATCTTTGTAATCGGGCGTGTTTCCACTTTCAGATGCAACAGGAATTTCTCGAGTTCGTCAATCCGTTCGCGAGATATGGGAGTTTGAACTTAAGGAATGCTTGAGAAACCATCAAAATTTTCGAAAGTCTGATACTCGAAACCAATAGCTACAAAGGCCTAGGGGAAAATGCAGATACCTTTGTAATCGGGCGTGTTTCCACTTTCAGAAGCAACAGGAATTTCTCGAGTTCGTCATTCCGTTCGCGAGATATGGGAGTTTGAAGTTAAGGAATGGTTGAGAAACCATCAAGATTTTCGCAATTCTGATGCTAGAAACGAATAACTGGAATGGCCTAGGGGAAAAATACACACACCGTTGTAATCGTGCGAGCTTATGCTTTCAGATGCAACAGGAATTTCTCGAGTTCGTCATTCCGTTCGCGAGATATGGGAGTTTGAAGTTAAGGAATGGTTGAGGAACCATCAAAATTTTCGCAAGTCTGATACGCGAAACCAATAACTACCAAGGCCTAGGGGAAAATGCAGATACCTTTGTAATCGGGCGTGTTTCCACTTTCAGAAGCAACAGGAATTTCTCGAGTTCGTCATTCCGTTCGCGAGATATGGGAGTTTGAAGTTAAGGAATGGTTGAGGAACCATCAAAATTTTCGCAAGTCTGATACTCGAAACCAATAACTACCAAGGCCTAGGGGAAAAATACACATACCCTTGTAATCGGGCCGGTTTCCACTCTCAGATGCAACAGGAATTTCTCGAGTTCGTCAATCCGTTCGCGAGATATGGGAGTTTGAAGTTAAGGAATGGTTGAGAAACCATCAACATTTTCGCAAGTCTGATACTCGAAACCAATAACTGGAATGGCTTAGGGGAAAAGTACACACACCATTGTAATCCGGCATGTTTCTACTTTCAGATGCAACAGGAATTTCTCTAGTTCGTCAATCCGTTCGCGAGAAATGGGAGTTTGAAGTTAAGGAATGGTTGAGAAACTATCAAAATTTTCGCAAGTCTGATACCCGAAACCAATAACTACAAAGGCCTAGGTGAAAAACACACATATGTTTGTAATCGGGCGAGTTTCTACTTTAAGATGCAACAGGAATTTCTAGAGTTCGTCAATCCGTTCGGGAGATATGGGAGTTTGAAGTAAAGGAATGGTTAAGAAACCATCAAAGTTTTCGCAAGTCTGATACACGAAACCAATAACTACAAAAGCCTAGGGGAAAAACACACATATCTTTGTAATCGGGCGTGTTTCTACTTTCCGATGCAACAGGAATTTTTCGAGTTCGTCAATCCGTTCGCGAGATATGGGAGTTTGAACTTAAGGAATGCTTGAGAAACCATCAAAATTTTCGAAAGTCTGATACTCGAAACCAATAACTACAAAGGCCTAGGGGAAAATGCACATACCTTTGTAATCGGGCGAGTTTCCACTTTCAGATGCAACAGGAATTTCTCGAGTTCGTCATTCCGTTTCACGAGATATGGGAGTTTGAAGTTAAGGAATGCTTGAGAAACCATCAAAATTTTCGGTGGTCTGATACTCGAAACCAATAACTGGAATGGCCTAGGGGAAAAATACACACACCGTTGTAATCGTGCGAGCTTATGCTTTCAGATGCAACAGGAATTTCTCGAGTTCGTCATTCCGTTCGCGAGATATGGGAGTTTGAAGTTAAGGAATGGTTGAGAAACCATCAAAATTTTCGAAAGTCTGATACTCGAAACCAATAACTACCAAGGCCTAGGGGAAAATGCAGATACCTTTGTAATCGGGCGTGTTTCCACTTTCAGATGCAACAGGAATTTCTCGAGTTCGTCATTCCGTTCGCGAGATATGGGAGTTTGAAGTTAAGGAATGGTTGAGAAACCATCAAGATTTTCGCAATTCTGATACTAGGAACGAATAACTGGAATGGCCTTGGGGAAAAGTACACACACCATTGTGATCGGGCGAGTTTCTACTTTCAGATGCAACAGGAATTTCTCGAGTTCGACAATCCGTTCGCGAGAAATGGGAGTTTGAAATTAAGGAATGGTTGAGGAACCATCAAAATTTTCGCAAGTCTGATACTCGAAACCAGTAACTGGATTGGCCTAGGGGAAAAGTACATACACCATTGTAATCGGGCGAGTTCCTACTTCCAGATGCAACAGGAATTTCTCGAGTTCGTCAATCCGTTCGCGAGATATGGGAGTTTGAACTTAAGGAATGCTTGAGAAACCATCATAATTTTCGAAAGTCTGATACTCGAAACCAATAACTACAAAGGCCAAGGGGAAAAATGCACATACCTTTGTAATCGGGCGGGTTTCCACTTTCAGAAGCAACAGGAATTTCTCGAGTTCGTCATTCCGTTCGCGAGATATGGGAGTTTGAAGTTAAGGAATGGTTGAGAAACCATCAACATTTTCGCAAGTCTGATACTCGAAACCAATAACTGGAATGGCCTAGGGGAAAAGTACACCCACCATTGTAATCGGGCGAGTTCCTACTTTTAGATGCAACAGGAATTTCTCGAGTTCGTCAATCCGTTCGCGAGATATGGGTGTTTGAAGATAAGGAATTGTTAAGAAACCATCAAAATTTTCGCAAGTCTGATACTCGAAACCAATAACTACCAAGGCCTAGGGGAAAATGCAGATACCTTTGTAATCGGGCGTGTTTCCACTTTCAGATGCAACAGGAATTTCTCGAGTTCGTCATTCCGTTCGCGAGATATGGGAGTTTGAAGTTAAGGAATGGTTGAGAAACCATCAAGATTTTCGCAATTCTGATACTAGGAACGAATAACTGGAATGGCCTTGGGGAAAAGTACACACACCATTGTGATCGGGCGAGTTTCTACTTTCAGATGCAACAGGAATTTCTCGAGTTCGACAATCCGTTCGCGAGAAATGGGAGTTTGAAATTAAGGAATGGTTGAGGAACCATCAAAATTTTCGCAAGTCTGATACTCGAAACCAGTAACTGGAATGGCCTAGGGGAATAGTACACACACCATTGTAATCGGGCATGTTTCTACTTTCAGATGCAACAGGAATTTCTCGAGTTCGTCAATCCGTTCGCGAGAAATGGGAGAATGAAGTTAAGGAATGCTTGAGAGACCATCAAAATTTTCGGTGGTCTGATACTCGAAACCAATAACTGGATTGGCCTAGGGGAAAAGTACATACACCATTGTAATCGGGCGAGTTCCTACTTCCAGATGCAACAGGAATTTCTCGAGTTCGTCAATCCGTTCGCGAGATATGGGAGTTTGAACTTAAGGAATGCTTGAGAAACCATCATAATTTTCGAAAGTCTGATACTCGAAACCAATAACTACAAAGGCCAAGGGGAAAAATGCACATACCTTTGTAATCGGGCGGGTTTCCACTTTCAGATGCAACAGGAATTTCTCGAGTTCGTCATTCCGTTAGCGAGATATGGGAGTTTGAAGTTTAGAAATGGTTGAGAAACCATCAAGATTTTCGCAATTCTGATGCTAGGAACGAATAACTGGAATGGCCTTGGGGAAAAGTGCAAACACCATTGTAATCGGGCGAGTTTCTGCTTTCGGATGCAGCAGGAATTTCTCGATTTCGTCAATCCGTTCGCGAGATATGGGAGTTTGAAGTTAAGGAATGCTTGAGAAACCATCAAAATTTTCGAAAGTCTGACACTCGAAACCAATAACAACAAAGGCCTAGGGGAAAATGCGGATACCTCCGTAATCGGGCGAGATTCCACTTTCAGATGCAACAGGAATTTCTCGAGTTCGTCATTCCGTTCGCGAGATATGGGAGTTTGAAGGTTAGGAATGCTTGAGAAACCATCAAAATTTTCGCTGGTCTGATACTCAAAACCAATAACTGGAATGACCTAGGGGAAAAGTGCACACACCATTGTAATCGGGCGAGTTTCTGCTTTCAGATGCAACAGGAATTTCTCGAGTTCGTCAATCCGTTCGTGAGATATGGGAGTTTGAAATTAAGGATAGGTTGAGAAACCATCAAAATTTTCGCAAGTCTGATACTCGAAACCAATAACTACAAAGGCCTAGAGTAAAAATACACATACCGTTGTAATCGGGCGAGTTTCTACTTTCAGATGCAACAGGAATTTCTCGAGTGCGTCATTCCGTTCGCGAGATATGGAAGTTTGAAGTTAAGGAATGATTGAGAAACCATCAAAATTTTCGCAATTCTGATACTCGAAACCAATAACTACTATGGCCTAGGGCAAAAATGCACATACCTTTGTAATCGGGCGAGTTTCCAATTTCAGATGCAACAGGATTTTCTCGAGTTCGTCAATCCGTTCGCGAGATATGGGAGTTTGAAGTTAAGGAATGGTTGAGAAACCCTCAAAATTTTCGCAAGTCTGATACTCGAAACCAATAACTACAAAGGCCTAGGGGAAAAATACACATACCGTTGTAATCGGGCGAGTTTCTACTTTCACATGCAACAGGAATTTCTCGAGTTCGTCATTCCGTTCGCGAGATATGGGAGTTTGAAGTTAAGGAATGCTTGAGAAACCATGAAAATTTTCGAAAGTCTGATACTCGAAACCAATAACTACAAAGGCCTAGGGGAAAAATGCACATACCTTTGTAATCGGGCGAGTTTCCACTTTCAGATGCAACAGGAATTTCTCGAGTTCGTCAATTCTTTCGCGAGATATGGGAGTTTGAAGTTAAGGAATGCTTGAGAAACCATCAAAATTTTCGCAAGTCTGATACTCGAAACCAATAACTACTATGGCCTAGGGCAAAAATGCACATACCGTTGAAATCGGGCGAGTTTCTGCTTTCAGATGCAACAGGAATTTCTCGTGTTCGTCAATCCGTTCGCGAGGTATGGGAGTTTTAAGTTAAGGAATGGTTGAGAAACCTTTAAAATTTTCGCAAGTCTGATACTCGAAACCAATAACTACAAAGGCATAGGGGAAAAATGAACATACCCTTGTAATCGGGCGAGTTTCCACTTTCACATGCAACAGGAATTTCTCGAGTTCGTCAATCCGTTCGCGAGATATGGGAGTTTGAAGTTAAGGAATGCTTGAGAAACCATCAAAATTTTCGCAAGTCTGATACTCGAAACCAATAACTGGAATGGCGTAGGGGAAAGGTACACACACCATTGTAATCTGGCATGTTTCTACTTTCAGATCCAACAGGAATTTCTCGAGTTCGTCAATCCGTTCGCGAGAAATGGGAGAATGAAGTTAAGGAATGCTTGAGAAACCATCAAAATTTTTGGTGGTCTGATACTCGAAACCAATAACTGGAATGGCCTAGGGGAAAAGTACACACACCATTTTAATCGGGCGAGTTCCTACTTTCAGTTGCTACAGGAATTTCTCAAGTTCGTCAATCCGTTCGCGAGATATGGGAGTTTGAAGTTAAGGAATGCTTGAGAAACCATCAAAATTTTCGGTGGTCTGATACTCGAAACCAATAACTGGAATGGCCTAGGGGAAAAGTACACACACCATTGTAATCGGGCGAGTTCCTACTTTTAGATGCAACAGGAATTTCTCGAGTTCGTCAATCCGTTCGCGAGATATGGGTGTTTGAAGATAAGGAATGGTTAAGAAACCATCAAAATTTTCGCAAGTCTGATACACGAAACCAATAACTACAAAAGCCTAGGGGAAAAACACACATATCTTTGTAATCGGGCGTGTTTCCACTTTCAGATGCAACAGGAATTTCTCGAGTTCGTCAATCCGTTCGCGAGATATGGGAGTTTGAACTTAAGGAATGCTTGAGAAACCATCAAAATTTTCGAAAGTCTGATACTCGAAACCAATAACTACAAAGGCCTAGGGGAAAATGCACATACCTTTGTAATCGGGCGAGTTTCCACTTTCAGATGCAACAGGAATTTCTCGAGTTCGTCATTCCGTTTCACGAGATATGGGAGTTTGAAGTTAAGGAATGCTTGAGAAACCATCAAAATTTTCGGTGGTCTGATACTCGAAACCAATAACTGGAATGGCCTAGGGGAAAAGTACACACACCATTGTAATCGAGCGAGTTCCTACTTTTAGATGGAACAGGAATTTCTAGAGTTCGTCAATCCGTTCGCGAGATATGGGAGTTTGAAGTTAAGGAATGGTTAAGAAACCATCAAAATTTTCGCAAGTCTGATACACGAAACCAATAACTACAAAGGCCTAGGGGAAAAATGCACATACCTTTGTAATTGGGCGAGTTTCCACTTTCAGATGCAACAGGAATTTCTCGAGTTCGTCATTCCGTTCGCGAGATATGGGAGTTTGAAGTTAAGGAATGGTTGAGAAACCATCAAGATTTTCGCAATTCTGATACTAGGAACGAATAACTGGAATGGCCTTGGGGAAAAGTACACACACCATTGTGATCGGGCGAGTTTCTACTTTCAGATGCAACAGGAATTTCTCGAGTTCGACAATCCGTTCGCGAGAAATGGGAGTTTGAAATTAAGGAATGGTTGAGGAACCATCAAAATTTTCGCAAGTCTGATACTCGAAACCAGTAACTGGAATGGCCTAGGGGAATAGTACACACACCATTGTAATCGGGCATGTTTCTACTTTCAGATGCAACAGGAATTTCTCGAGTTCGTCAATCCGTTCGCGAGAAATGGGAGAATGAAGTTAAGGAATGCTTGAGAGACCATCAAAATTTTTGGTGGTCTGATACTCGAAACCAATAACTGGAATGGCCTAGGGGAAAAGTACACACACCATTTTAATCGGGCGAGTTCCTACTTTCAGTTGCTACAGGAATTTCTCAAGTTCGTCAATCCGTTCGCGAGATATGGGAGTTTGAAGTTAAGGAATGCTTGAGAAACCATCAAAATTTTCGGTGGTCTGATACTCGAAACCAATAACTGGAATGGCCTAGGGGAAAAGTACACACACCATTGTAATCGGGCGAGTTCCTACTTTTAGATGCAACAGGAATTTCTTGAGTTCGTCAATCCGTTCGCGAGATATGGGTGTTTGAAGATAAGGAATGGTTAAGAAACCATCAAAATTTTCGCAAGTCTGATACACGAAACCAATAACTACAAGAGCCTAAGGGAAAAACACACATATCTTTGTAATCGGGCGTGTTTCCACTTTCAGATGCAACAGGAATTTCTCGAGTTCGTCAATCCGTTCGCGAGATATGGGAGTTTGAACTTAAGGAATGCTTGAGAAACCATCAAAATTTTCGAAAGTCTGATACTCGAAACCAATAACTACAAAGGCCTAGGGGAAGATGCACATACCTTTGTAATCGGGCGAGTTTCCACTTTCAGATGCAACAGGAATTTCTCGAGTTCGTCATTCCGTTTCACGAGATATGGGAGTTTGAAGTTAAGGAATGCTTGAGAAACCATCAAAATTTTCGGTGGTCTGATAATCGAAACCAATAACTGGAATGGCCTAGGGGAAAATTACACACACCATTGTAATCGGGCGAGTTCCTACTTTTAGATGGAACAGGAATTTCTCGAGTTCGTCAATCCGTTCGCGAGATATGGGAGTTTGAAGTTAAGGAATGGTTAAGAAACCATCAAAATTTTCGCAAGTCTGATACACGAAACCAATAACTACAAAGGCCTAGGGGAAAAATGCACATACCTTTGTAATCGGGCGAGTTTCCACTTTCAGATGCAACAGGAATTTCTCGAGTTCGTCATTCCGTTCGCGAGATATGGGAGTTTGAAGTTAAGGAATGGTTGAGAAACCATCAAGATTTTCGCAATTCTGATACTAGGAACGAATAACTGGAATGGCCTTGGGGAAAAGTACACACACCATTGTGATCGGGCGAGTTTCTACTTTCAGATGCAACAGCAATTTCTCGAGTTCGACAATCCGTTCGCGAGAAATGGGAGTTTGAAATTAAGGAATGGTTGAGGAACCATCAAAATTTTCGCAAGTCTGATACTCGAAACCAGTAACTGGAATGGCCTAGGGGAATAGTACACACACCATTGTAATCGGGCATGTTTCTACTTTCAGATGCAACAGGAATTTCTCGAGTTCGTCAATCCGATCGCGAGAAATGGGAGAATGAAGTTAAGGAATGCTTGAGAGACCATCAAAATTTTCGGTGGTCTGATACTCGAAACCAATAACTGGATTGGCCTAGGGGAAAAGTACATACACCATTGTAATCGGGCGAGTTCCTACTTCCAAATGCAACAGGAATTTCTCCAGTTCGTCAATCCGTTCGCGAGATATGGGAGTTTGAACTTAAGGAATGCTTGAGAAACCATCATAATTTTCGAAAGTCTGATACTCGAAACCAATAACTACAAAGGCCAAGGGGAAAAATGCACATACCTTTGTAATCGGGCGGGTTTCCACTTTCAGATGCAACAGGAATTTCTCGAGTTCGTCATTCCGTTCGCGAGATATGGGAGTTTGAAGTTTAGAAATGGTTGAGAAACCATCAAGATTTTCGCAATTCTGATGCTAGGAACGAATAACTGGAATGGCCTTGGGGAAAAGTGCAAACACCATTGTAATCGGGCGAGTTTCTGCTTTCGGATGCAGCAGGAATTTCTCGATTTCGTCAATCCGTTCGCGAGATATGGGAGTTTGAAGTTAAGGAATGCTTGAGAAACCATCAAAATTTTCGAAAGTCTGACACTCGAAACCAATAACAACAAAGGCCTAGGGGAAAATGCGGATACCTCCGTAATCGGGCGAGATTCCACTTTCAGATGCAACAGGAATTTCTCGAGTTCGTCATTCCGTTCGCGAGATATGGGAGTTTGAAGGTTAGGAATGCTTGAGAAACCATCAAAATTTTCGCTGGTCTGATACTCAAAACCAATAACTGGAATGACCTAGGGGAAAAGTGCACACACCATTGTAATCGGGCGAGTTTCTGCTTTCAGATGCAACAGGAATTTCTCGAGTTCGTCAATCCGTTCGTGAGATATGGGAGTTTGAAATTAAGGATAGGTTGAGAAACCATCAAAATTTTCGCAAGTCTGATACTCGAAACCAATAACTACAAAGGCCTAGAGTAAAAATACACATACCGTTGTAATCGGGCGAGTTTCTACTTTCAGATGCAACAGGAATTTCTCGAGTGCGTCATTCCGTTCGCGAGATATGGAAGTTTGAAGTTAAGGAATGATTGAGAAACCATCAAAATTTTCGCAATTCTGATACTCGAAACCAATAACTACTATGGCCTAGGGCAAAAATGCACATACCTTTGTAATCGGGCGAGTTTCCAATTTCAGATGCAACAGGATTTTCTCGAGTTCGTCAATCCGTTCGCGAGATATGGGAGTTTGAAGTTAAGGAATGGTTGAGAAACCCTCAAAATTTTCGCAAGTCTGATACTCGAAACCAATAACTACAAAGGCCTAGGGGAAAAATACACATACCGTTGTAATCGGGCGAGTTTCTACTTTCACATGCAACAGGAATTTCTCGAGTTCGTCATTCCGTTCGCGAGATATGGGAGTTTGAAGTTAAGGAATGCTTGAGAAACCATGAAAATTTTCGAAAGTCTGATACTCGAAACCAATAACTACAAAGGCCTAGGGGAAAAATGCACATACCTTTGTAATCGGGCGAGTTTCCACTTTCAGATGCAACAGGAATTTCTCGAGTTCGTCAATTCTTTCGCGAGATATGGGAGTTTGAAGTTAAGGAATGCTTGAGAAACCATCAAAATTTTCGCAAGTCTGATACTCGAAACCAATAACTACTATGGCCTAGGGCAAAAATGCACATACCGTTGAAATCGGGCGAGTTTCTGCTTTCAGATGCAACAGGAATTTCTCGTGTTCGTCAATCCGTTCGCGAGATATGGGAGTTTTAAGTTAAGGAATGGTTGAGAAACCTTTAAAATTTTCGCAAGTCTGATACTCGAAACCAATAACTACAAAGGCATAGGGGAAAAATGAACATACCCTTGTAATCGGGCGAGTTTCCACTTTCACATGCAACAGGAATTTCTCGAGTTCGTCAATCCGTTCGCGAGATATGGGAGTTTGAAGTTAAGGAATGCTTGAGAAACCATCAAAATTTTCGCAAGTCTGATACTCGAAACCAATAACTGGAATGGCGTAGGGGAAAGGTACACACACCATTGTAATCTGGCATGTTTCTACTTTCAGATCCAACAGGAATTTCTCGAGTTCGTCAATCCGTTCGCGAGAAATGGGAGAATGAAGTTAAGGAATGCTTGAGAAACCATCAAAATTTTTGGTGGTCTGATACTCGAAACCAATAACTGGAATGGTCTAGGGGAAAAGTACACACACCATTTTAATCGGGCGAGTTCCTACTTTCAGTTGCTACAGGAATTTCTCAAGTTCGTCAATCCGTTCGCGAGATATGGGAGTTTGAAGTTAAGGAATGGTTAAGAAACCATCAAAATTTTCGCAAGTCTGATACACGAAACCAATAACTACAAAAGCCTAGGGGAAAAACACACATATCTTTGTAA
The DNA here is from genome assembly GCF_051014685.1 of Ptiloglossa arizonensis. NCBI lineage: Eukaryota > Metazoa > Arthropoda > Insecta > Hymenoptera > Colletidae > Ptiloglossa > Ptiloglossa arizonensis. The sequence goes on along the minus strand of NW_027480188.1, from coordinate 8,565 downwards.
TCGGGCGTGTTTCCACTTTCAGATGCAACAGGAATTTCTCGAGTTCGTCAATCCGTTCGCGAGATATGGGAGTTTGAACTTAAGGAATGCTTGAGAAACCATCAAAATTTTCGAAAGTCTGATACTCGAAACCAATAGCTACAAAGGCCTAGGGGAAAATGCAGATACCTTTGTAATCGGGCGTGTTTCCACTTTCAGAAGCAACAGGAATTTCTCGAGTTCGTCATTCCGTTCGCGAGATATGGGTGTTTGAAGATAAGGAATGGTTAAGAAACCATCAAAATTTTCGCAAGTCTGATACACGAAACCAATAACTACAAAAGCCTAGGGGAAAAACACACATATCTTTGTAATCGGGCGTGTTTCCACTTTCAGATGCAACAGGAATTTCTCGAGTTCGTCAATCCGTTCGCGAGATATGGAAGTTTGAACTTAAGGAATGCTTGAGAAACCATCAAAATTTTCGAAAGTCTGATACTCGAAACCAATAGCTACAAAGGCCTAGGGGAAAATGCAGATACCTTTGTAATCGGGCGTGTTTCCACTTTCAGAAGCAACAGGAATTTCTCGAGTTCGTCATTCCGTTCGCGAGATATGGGTGTTTGAAGATAAGGAATGGTTAAGAAACCATCAAAATTTTCGCAAGTCTGATACACGAAACCAATAACTACAAAAGCCTAGGGGAAAAACACACATATCTTTGTAATCGGGCGTGTTTCCACTTTCAGATGCAACAGGAATTTCTCGAGTTCGTCAATCCGTTCGCGAGATATGGGAGTTTGAAGTTAAGGAATGGTTGAGGAACCATCAAAATTTTCGCAAGTCTGATACTCGAAACCAATAACTACCAAGGCCTAGGGGAAAAATACACATACCGTTGAAATCGGGCGAGTTTCTGCTTTCAGATGCAACAGGAATTTCTCGTGTTCGTCAATCCGTTCGCGAGATATGGGAGTTTTAAGTTAAGGAATGGTTGAGAAACCTTTAAAATTTTCGCAAGTCTGATACTCGAAACCAATAACTACAAAGGCATAGGGGAAAAATGAACATACCCTTGTAATCGGGCGAGTTTCCACTTTCAGATGCAACAGGAATTTCTCGAGTTCGTCAATCCGTTCGCGAGATATGGGAGTTTGAAGTTAAGGAATGGTTGAGGAACCATCAAAATTTTCGCAAGTCTGATACTCGAAACCAATAACTACCAAGGCCTAGGGGAAAAATACACATACCCTTGTAATCGGGCCGGTTTCCACTCTCAGATGCAACAGGAATTTCTCGAGTTCGTCAATCCGTTCGCGAGATATGGGAGTTTGAAGTTAAGGAATGGTTGAGAAACCATCAAGATTTTCGCAATTCTGATGCTAGAAACGAATAACTGGAATGGCCTAGGGGAAAAATACTCATACCTATGTCATCGGGCGAGTCTCTACTTTCAGATGCAACAGGAATTTCTCGAGTTCGTCAATCCGTTCGCGAGATATGGGAGTTTGAAGTTAAGGAATGGTTGAGGAACCATCAAAATTTTCGCAAGTCTGATACTCGAAACCAATAACTACCAAGGCCTAGGGGAAAAATACACATACCCTTGTAATCGGGCCGGTTTCCACTCTCAGATGCAACAGGAATTTCTCGAGTTCGTCAATCCGTTCGCGAGATATGGGAGTTTGAAGTTAAGGAATGGTTGAGAAACCATCAACATTTTCGCAAGTCTGATACTCGAAACCAATAACTGGAATGGCTTAGGGGAAAAGTACACACACCATTGTAATCCGGCATGTTTCTACTTTCAGATGCAACAGGAATTTCTCTAGTTCGTCAATCCGTTCGCGAGAAATGGGAGTTTGAAGTTAAGGAATGGTTGAGAAACTATCAAAATTTTCGCAAGTCTGATACACGAAACCAATAACTACAAAAGCCTAGGGGAAAAACACACATATCTTTGTAATCGGGCGTGTTTCTACTTTCAGATGCAACAGGAATTTTTCGAGTTCGTCAATCCGTTCGCGAGATATGGGAGTTTGAACTTAAGGAATGCTTGAGAAACCATCAAAATTTTCGAAAGTCTGATACTCGAAACCAATAACTACAAAGGCCTAGGGGAAAATGCACATACCTTTGTAATCGGGCGAGTTTCCACTTTCAGATGCAACAGGAATTTCTCGAGTTCGTCATTCCGTTTCACGAGATATGGGAGTTTGAAGTTAAGGAATGGTTGAGAAACCATCAAGATTTTCGCAATTCTGATACTAGGAACGAATAACTGGAATGGCCTTGGGGAAAAGTACACACACCATTGTGATCGGGCGAGTTTCTACTTTCCGATGCAACAGGAATTTCTCGAGTTCGACAATCCGTTCGCGAGAAATGGGAGTTTGAAATTAAGGAATGGTTGAGGAACCATCAAAATTTTCGCAAGTCTGATACTCGAAACCAGTAACAGGAATGGCCTAGGGGAATAGTACACACACCAGTGTAATCGGGCATGTTTCTACTTTCAGATGCAACAGGAATTTCTCGAGTTCGTCAATCCGTTCGCGAGAAATGGGAGTTTGAAGTTAAGGAATGGTTGAGGAACCATCAAAATTTTCGCAAGTCTGATACTCGAAACCAATAACTACCAAGGCCTAGGGGAAAAATACACATACCCTTGTAATCGGGCCGGTTTCCACTCTCAGATGCAACAGGAATTTTTCGAGTTCGTCAATCCGTTCGCGAGATATGGGAGTTTGAACTTAAGGAATGCTTGAGAAACCATCAAAATTTTCGAAAGTCTGATACTCGAAACCAATAACTACAAAGGCCTAGGGGAAAATGCACATACCTTTGTAATCGGGCGAGTTTCCACTTTCAGATGCAACAGGAATTTCTCGAGTTCGTCATTCCGTTTCACGAGATATGGGAGTTTGAAGTTAAGGAATGGTTGAGAAACCATCAAGATTTTCGCAATTCTGATACTAGGAACGAATAACTGGAATGGCCTTGGGGAAAAGTACACACACCATTGTGATCGGGCGAGTTTCTACTTTCAGATGCAACAGGAATTTCTCGAGTTCGACTATCCGTTCGCGAGAAATGGGAGTTTGAAATTAAGGAATGGTTGAGGAACCATCAAAATTTTCGCAAGTCTGATACTCGAAACCAGTAACTGGAATGGCCTAGGGGAATAGTACACACACCAGTGTAATCGGGCATGTTTCTACTTTCAGATGCAACAGGAATTTCTCGAGTTCGTCAATCCGTTCGCGAGAAATGGGAGAATGAAGTTAAGGAATGCTTGAGAGACCATCAAAATTTTCGGTGGTCTGATACTCGAAACCAATAACTGGATTGGCCTAGGGGAAAAGTACATACACCACTGTAATCGGGCGTGTTCCTACTTCCAGATGCAACAGGAATTTCTCGAGTTCGTCAATCCGTTCGCGAGATATGGGAGTTTGAACTTAAGGAATGCTTGAGAAACCATCATAATTTTCGCAAGTCTGATACTCGAAACCAATAACTACAAAGGCCTAGGGGAAAAATACACATCCCGTTGTAATCGGGCGAGTTTCTACTTTCACATGCAACAGGAATTTCTCGAGTTCGTCAATCCTTTCGCGAGATATGGGAGTTTGAAATTAAGGAATGCTTGAGAAACCATCAAAATTTTCGCAAGTCTGATACTCGAAACCAATAACTACTATGGCCTAGGGCAAAAATGCACATACCGTTGAAATCGGGCGAGTTTCTGCTTTCAGATGCAACAGGAATTTCTCGTGTTCGTCAATCCGTTCGCGAGATATGGGAGTTTTAAGTTAAGGAATGGTTGAGAAACCTTTAAAATTTTCGCAAGTCTGATACTCGAAACCAATAACTACAAAGGCATAGGGGAAAAATGAACATACCCTTGTAATCGGGCGAGTTTCCACTTTCAGATGCAACAGGAATTTCTCGAGTTCGTCATTCCGTTCGCGAGATATGGGAGTTTGAAGTTTAGAAATGGTTGAGAAACCATCAAGATTTTCGCAATTCTGATGCTAGGAACGAATAACTGGAATGGCCTTGGGGAAAAGTGCACACACCATTGTAATCGGGCGAGTTTCTGCTTTCAGATGCAGCAGGAATTTCTCGATTTCGTCTATCCGTTCGCGAGATATGGGAGTTTGAAGTTAAGGAATGCTTGAGAAACCATCAAAATTTTCGAAAGTCTGACACTCGAAACCAATAACAACAAAGGTCTAGGGGAAAATGCAGATACCTTTGTAATCGGGCGAGATTCCACTTTCAGATGCAACAGGAATTTCTCGAGTTCGTCATTCCGTTCGCGAGATATGGGAGTTTGAAGGTTAGGAATGCTTGAGAAACCATCAAAATTTTCGCTGGTCTGATACTCAAAACCAATAACTGGAATGACCTAGGGGAAAAGTGCACACACCATTGTAATCGGGCGAGTTTCTGCTTTCAGATGCAACAGGATTTTCTCGAGTTCGTCAATCCGTTCGCGAGATATGGGAGTTTGAAGTTAAGGAATGGTTGAGAAACCCTCAAAATTTTCGCAAGTCTGATACTCGAAACCAATAACTACAAAGGCCTAGGGGAAAAATACACATACCGTTGTAATCGGGCGAGTTTCTACTTTCACATGCAACAGGAATTTCTCGAGTTCGTCATTCCGTTCGCGAGATATGGGAGTTTGAAGTTAAGGAATGCTTGAGAAACCATCAAAATTTTCGAAAGTCTGACACTCGAAACCAATAACTACAAAGGCCTAGGGGAAAAATGCACATACCTTTGTAATCGGGCGAGTTTCCACTTTCAGATGCAACAGGAATTTCTCGAGTTCGTCAATCCTTTCGCGAGATATCGGAGTTTGAAATTAAGGAATGCTTGAGAAACCATCAAAATTTTCGCAAGTCTGATACTCGAAACCAATAACTACTATGGCCTAGGGCAAAAATGCACATACCGTTGAAATCGGGCGAGTTTCTGCTTTCAGATGCAACAGGAATTTCTCGTGTTCGTCAATCCGTTCGCGAGATATGGGAGTTTTAAGTTAAGGAATGGTTGAGAAACCTTTAAAATTTTCGCAAGTCTGATACTCGAAACCAATAACTACAAAGGCATAGGGGAAAAATGAACATACCCTTGTAATCGGGCGAGTTTCCACTTTCAGATGCAACAGGAATTTCTCGAGTCCGTCATTCCGTTCGCGAGATATGGGAGTTTGAAGTTAAGGAATGCTTGAGAAACCATCAAAATTTTCGCAAGTCTGATACTCGAAACCAATAACTACAAAGGCTCAGGGGAAAAATGCACATACCTTTGTAATCGGGCGAGTTTCCACTTTCAGATGCAACAGGAATTTCTCGAGTTCGTCATTCCGTTCGCGAGACATGGGAGTTTGAAGTTAAGGAATGGTTGAGAAACCATCAAAATTTTCGCAAGTCTGATACTCGAAACCAATAACTACAGAGGCCTAGGGGAAAAATGCACATACCGTTGTAATCGGGCGAGTTTCCAATTTCAGATGCAACAGGATTTTCTCGAGTTCGTCAATCCGTTCGCGAGATATGGGAGTTTGAAGTTAAGGAATGGTTGAGAAACCCTCAAAATTTTCGCAAGTCTGATACTCGAAACCAAAAACTACAAAGGCCTAGGGGAAAAATACACATACCGTTGTAATCGGGCGAGTTTCTACTTTCACATGCAACAGGAATTTCTCGAGTTCGTCATTCCGTTCGCGAGATATGGGAGTTTGAAATTAAGGAATGCTTGAGAAACCATCAAAATTTTCGCAAGTCTGATACTCGAAACCAATAACTACTATGGCCTAGGGCAAAAATGCACATACCGTTGAAATCGGGCGAGTTTCTGCTTTCAGATGCAACAGGAATTTCTCGTGTTCGTCAATCCGTTCGCGAGATATGGGAGTTTTAAGTTAAGGAATGGTTGAGAAACCTTTAAAATTTTCGCAAGTCTGATACTCGAAACCAATAACTACAAAGGCATAGGGAAAAATGAACATACCCTTGTAATCGGGCGAGTTTCCACTTTCAGATGCAACAGGAATTTCTCGAGTTCGTCATTCCGTTCGCGAGATATGGGAGTTTGAAGTTTAGAATGGTTGAGAAACCATCAAGATTTTCGCAATTCTGATGCTAGGAACGAATAACTGGAATGGCCTTGGGGAAAAGTGCACACACCATTGTAATCGGGCGAGTTTCTGCTTCAGATGCAGCAGGAATTTCTCGATTTCGTCTATCCGTTCGCGAGATATGGGAGTTTGAAGTTAAGGAATGCTTGAGAAACCATCAAAATTTTCGAAAGTCTGACACTCGAAACCAATAACAACAAAGGCCTAGGGGAAAATGCAGATACCTTTGTAATCGGGCGAGATTCCACTTTCAGATGCAACAGGAATTTCTCGAGTTCGTCATTCTCGTTCGCGAGATATGGGAGTTTGAAGGTTAGGAATGCTTGAGAACCCATCAAAATTTTCGCTGGTCTGATACTCAAAACCAATAACTGGAATGGACCTAGGGGAAAAGTGCACACACCATTGTAATCGGGCGAGTTTCTGCTTTCAGATGCAACAGGATTTTCTCGAGTTCGTCAATCCGTTCGCGGAGATATGGGAGTTTGAAGTTAAGGAATGTTGAGAAACCCTCAAAATTTTCGCAAGTCTGATACTCGAAACCAATAACTACAAAGGCCTAGGGGAAAAATACACATACCGTTGTAATCGGGCGAGTTTCTACTTTCACATGCAACAGGAATTTCTCGAGTTCGTCATTCCGTCGCGAGATATGGGAGTTTTGAAGTTAAGGAATGCTTGAGAAACCATCAAAATTTTCGAAAGTCTGACACTCGAAACCAATAACTACAAAGGCCTAGGGAAAAATGCACATACCTTTGTAATCGGGCGAGTTCCACTTTCAGATGCAACAGGAATTTCTCGAGTTCGTCAATCCTTTCGCGAGATATGGGAGTTGAAATTAAGGAATGCTGAGAAACCATCAAAATTTCGCAAGTCTGATACTCGAAACCAATAACTACTATGGCCTAGGGCAAAAATGCAACATACCGTTGAAATCGGGCGAGTTTCTGCTTTCAGATGCAACAGGAATTTCTCGTGTTCGTCAATCCCGTTCGCGAGATATGGGAGTTTTAAGTTAAGGAATGGTGAGAAACCTTTAAAAATTTTCGCAAGTCTGATTACTCGAAACCAATAACTACAAAGGCATAGGGGAAAAATGAACATACCCTTGTAATCGGGCGAGTTTCCACTTTCAGATGCAACAGGAATTTCTCGAGTTCGTCATTCCGTTCGCGAGATATGGGAGTTTGAAGGTTAGGAATGCTTGAGAAACCATCAAAATTTTTCGCTGGTCTGATACTCAAAACCAATAACTGGAATGACCTAGGGGAAAAGTGCACACACCATTGTAATCGGGCGAGTTTCTGCTTCAGATGCAACAGGATTTTCTCGTGTTCGTCAATCCGTTCGCGAGATATGGGAGTTTTAAGTTAAGGAATGGTGAGAAACCTTTAAAATTTTCGCAAGTCTGATACTCGAAACCAATACCTACAAAGGCATACGGGAAAAATGAACATACCCTTGTAATCGGGCGAGTTTCCACTTTCAGATGCAACAGGAATTTCTCGAGTTCGTCATTCCGTTCGCGAGATATGGGAGTTTGAAGTTTAGAAATGGTTGAGAAACCATCAAGATTTTCGCAATTCTGATGCTAGGAACGAATAACTGGAATGGCCTTGGGGAAAAGTGCACACACCATTGTAATCGGGCGAGTTTCTGCTTTCAGATGCAGCAGGAATTTCTCGATTTCGTCTATCCGTTCGCGAGATATGGGAGTTTGAAGTTAAGGAATGCTTGAGAACCATCAAAATTTTTCGAAAGTCCTGACACTCGAAACCAATAACAACAAAGGCCTAGGGAAAATGCAGATACCTTTGTAATCGGGCGAGATTCCACTTTCAGATGCAACAGGAATTTCTCGAGTTCGTCATTCCGTTCGCGAGATATGGGAGTTTGAAGGTTAGGAATGCTTGAGAAACCATCAAATTTTCGCTGGTCTGATACTCAAAAACCAATAACTGGAATGACCTAGGGGAAAAGTGCACACACCATTGTAATCGGGCGAGTTTCTGCTTTCAGATGCAACAGGATTTTCTCGAGTTCGTCAATCCGTTCGCGAGATATGGGAGTTTGAAGTTAAGGAATGGTTGAGAAACCATCAACATTTTCGCAAGTCTGATACTCGAAACCAATAACTGGAATGGCGTAGGGGAAAGGTACACACACCATTGTAATCTGGCATGTTTCTACTTCAGATCCAACAGGAATTTCTCGAGTTCGTCAATCCGTTCGCGAGATATGGGTGTTGAAGATAAGGATTGGTTAAGAAACCATCAAATTTTTCGCAAGTCTGATACACGAAACCAATAACTACAAAAGCCTAGGGAAAAAACACACATATCTTTGTATCGGGGCGTGTTTCCACTTTCAGATGCAACAGGAATTTCTCGAGTTCGTAAATCCGTTCGCGAGATATGGGAGTTTGAACT
>NW_027480187.1:0-32781 GCF_051014685.1 Ptiloglossa arizonensis | reverse complement strand
AATCCGTTCGCGAGATATGGCAGTTTTGAGGTAAGAAACGCTTGAGAAACTCCAAATTTTCGCAGTTCTGATGCTCGAAACGTTTAACTAGAACGGTCTAGGGGAAAACTACTCATACCGTTGTAATGGGGCGAGTTTCTACTTTCAGATGCAAGAGAAATTTTGCGGATTGGTCAATCCGATCGCGAGATATGGCAGTTTTGGGGTAAGAAACGCTTGAGAAACTCCAAATTTTCGCAGTTCTGATGCTCGAAACGAATGACTAGAACGTTTTAGGGGAAAACTACTCATACCGTTGTAATGGGGCTAGTTTCTACTTTCAGATGCAACAGAAACTTTGCGGATTGGTCAATCCGTTCGCGAGATATGGCAGTTTTGAGGTAAGAAACGCTTGAGAAACTCCAAATTTTCGCAGTTCTGATGCTCGAAACGATTAACTAGAACTGCGTAGGGGAAAAGTACGCATACCGTTGTAATCGGACGAGTTTCTACTTTCAGATGCAACAGAACTTTTGCGGATTGGTCAATCCGTTCGCGAGATATGGCAGTTTTGAGGTAAGAAACGCTTGAGAAACTCCAAATTTTCGCAGTTCTGATGCTCGAAACGAATAACTAGAACGGCCTAGGGGAAAACTACTCATACCGTTGTAATGGGGCTATTTTCTACTTTCAGATGCAACAGAAACTTTTCGGATTGGTCAATCCGTTCGCGAGATATGGCTGTTTTGAGGTAAGAAACGCTTGAGAAACTCCAAATTTTCGCAGTTCTGATGCTCGAAACGAATAACTAGAACCGTCTAGGGGAAAACTACTCATACCGTTGTAATGGGGCTAGTTTCTACTTTCAGATGCAACAGAGACTTTCCGGATTGGTCAATCCGTTCGCGAGATATGGCAGTTTTGAGGTAAGAAACGCTTGAGAAACTCCAAATTTTCGCAGTTCTGATGCTCGAAACGAATAACTAGAACGGCCTAGGGGAAAACTACTCATACCGTTGTAATGGGGCTAGTTTCTACTTTCAGATGCAACAGAAACTTTGCGGATTGGTCAATCCGTTCTCGAGATATGGCAGTTTTGGGGTAAGAAACGCTTGAGAAACACAAAATTTTCGCAGTTCTGATGCTCGAAACGAATAACTAGAACGGCCTAGGGGAAAACTACTCATACCGTTGTAATGGGCCTAGATTCTACTTTCAGATGCAACAGAGACTTTCCGGATTGGTCAATCCGTTCGCGAGATATGGCAGTTTTGAGGTAAGAAATGCTTGAGAAACTCCAAATTTTCGCATTTCTGATGCTCGAAACGAATAACTAGAACGGTCTAGGGGAAAACTACTCATACCGTTGTAATGGGGCTAGTTTCTACTTTCAGATGCAACAGAAACTTTGCGGATTGGTCAATCCGTTCGCGAGATATGGCGGTTTTGAGGTAAGAAACGCTTGAGAAACTCCAAATTTTCGCAGTTCTGATGCTCGAAACGAATAACGAGAACGGTCTAGGGGAAAACTACTCGTACCGTTGTAATGGGGCTAGTTTCTACTTTCAGATGCAACAGAAACTTTGCGGATTGGTCAGTCCGATCGCGAGATATGGCAGTTTTGAGGTAAGAAACGCTTGAGAAAATCCAAATTTTCGCAGTTCTGATGCTCGAAACGAATAACTAGAACGGTCTAGGGGAAAACTACTCATACCGTTGTAATGGGGCTAGTTTCTACTTTCAGATGCAACAGAAACTTTGCGGATTGGTCAATCCGTTCGCGAGATATGGCAGTTTTGAGGTAAGAAACGCTTGAGAAACTCCAAATTTTCGCAGTTCTGATGCTCGAAACGAATAACTAGAACGGTCTAGGGGAAAACTACTCATACCGTTGTAATGGGGCTAGTTTCTACTTTCAGATGCAACAGAAACTTTGCGGATTGGTCAATCCGTTCGCGAGATATGGCAGTTTTGAGGTAAGAAACGCTTGAGAAACTCCAAATTTTCGCAGTTCTGATGCTCGAAACGAATAACTAGAACGGCCTAGGGGAAAACTACTCATACCGTTGTAATGGGGCTATTTTCTACTTTCAGATGCAACAGAAACTTTTCGGATTGGTCAATCCGTTCGCGAGATATGGCTGTTTTGAGGTAAGAAACGCTTGAGAAACTCCAAATTTTCGCAGTTCTGATGCTCGAAACGAATAACTAGAACGGTCTAGGGGAAAACTACTCATACCGTTGTAATGGGGCTAGTTTCTACTTTCAGATGCAACAGAGACTTTCCGGATTGGTCAATCCGTTCGCGAGATATGGCAGTTTTGAGGTAAGAAACGCTTGAGAAACTCCAAATTTTCGCAGTTCTGATGCTCGAAACGAATAACTAGAACGGCCTAGGGGAAAACTACTCATACCGTTGTAATGGGGCTAGTTTCTACTTTCAGATGCAACAGAAACTTTGCGGATTGGTCAATCCGTTCTCGAGATATGGCAGTTTTGAGGTAAGAAACGCTTGTGAAACTCCAAATTTTCGCAGTTCTGATGCTCGAAACGAATAACTAGAACGGTCTAGGGGAAAACTACTCATACCGTTGTAATGGGGCTAGTTTCTACTTTCAGATGCAACAGAAACTTTGCGGATCGGTCAATCCGTTCGCGAGATATGGCAGTTTTGAGGTAAGAAACGCTTGAGAAACTCCAACTTTTCGCAGTTCTGATGCTCGAAACGAATAACTAGAACGGTCTAGGGGAAAACTACTCATACCGTTGTAATGGGGCTAGTTTCTACTTTCAGATGCAACAGAAACTTTTCGGATTGGTCAATCCGTGCGCGAGATATGGCTGTTTTGAGGTAAGAAACGCTTGAGAAACTCCAAATTTTCGCAGTTCTGATGCTCGAAACGAATAACTAGAACGGTCTAGGGGAAAACTACTCATACCGTTGTAATGGGGCGAGTTTCTACTTTCAGATCCAACAGAAACTTTGCGGATTGGTCAATCCGTTCGCGAGATATGGCAGTTTTGAGGTAAGAAACGCTTGAGAAACTCCAAATTTTCGCAGTTCTGATGCTCGAAACGAATAACTAGAACGGTCTAGGGGAAAACTACTCATACCGTTGTAATGGGGCTAGTTTCTACTTTCAGATGCAACAGAAACTTTGCGGATTGGTCAATCCGTTCGCGAGATATGGCAGTTTTGAGGTAAGAAACGCTTGAGAAACTCCAAATTTTCGCAGTTCTGATGCTCGAAACGAATAACTAGAACGGTCTAGGGGAAAACTACTCATACCGTTGTAATGGGGCTAGTTTCTACTTTCAGATGCAACAGAAACATTTCGGATTGGTCAATCCGTTCGCGAGATATGGCTGTTTTGAGGTAAGAAACGCTTGAGAAACTCCAAATTTTCGCAGTTCTGATGCTCGAAACGAATTACTAGAACGGCCTAGGGGAAAACTACTCATACCGTTGTAATGGGGCTAGTTTCTACTTTCAGATGCAACAGAAACTTTGCGGATTGGTCAATCCGTTCGCGAGATATTGCAGTTTTGAGGTAAGAAACGCTTGAGAAACTCCAAATTTTCGCAGTTCTGATGCTCGGAACGAATAACTAGAACGGTCTAGGGGAAAACTACTCATACCGTTGTAATGGGGCTAGATTCTACTTTCAGATGCAACAGAAACTTTGCGGATCGGTCAATCCGTTCGCGAGATATGGCAGTTTTGAGGTAAGAAACGCTTGAGAAACTCCAAATTTTCGCAGTTCTGATGCTCGAAACGAATAACTAGAACGGTCTAGGGGAAAACTACTCATACCGTTGTAATGGGGCTAGTTTCTACTTTCAGATGCAACAGAAACTTTGCGGATTGGTCAATCCGTTCGCGAGATATGGCAGTTTTGAGGTAAGAAACGCATGAGAAACTCCAAATTTTCGCAGTTCTGACGCTCCAAACGAATAACTAGAACGGTCTAGGGGAAAACTACTCATACCGTTGTAATGGGGCTAGTTTCTACTTTCAGATGCAACAGAAACTTTGCGGATTGGTCAATCCGTTCGCGAGATATGGCAGTTTTGAGGTAAGAAACGCTTGAGAAACTCCAAATTTTTGCAGTTCTGATGCTCGAAACGAATAACTAGAACGGTCTAGGGGAAAACTACTCATACCGTTGTAATGGGGCTAGTTTCTACTTTCAGATGCAACAGAAATTTTTCGGATTGGTCAATCCGTTCGCGAGATATGGCAGTTTTGAGGTAAGAAACGCTTGAGAAACTACAAATTTTCGCAGTTCTGATGCTCGAAACGAATAACTAGAACGGTCTAGGGGAAAACTACTCATACCGTTGTAATGGGGCTAGTTTCTACTTTCAGATGCAACAGAGACTTTCCGGATTGGTCAATCCGTTCGCGAGATATGGCAGTTTTGAGGTAAGAAACGCTTGAGAAACTCCAAATTTTCGCAGTTCTGATGCTCGAAACGAATAACTAGAACGGCCTAGGGGAAAACTACTCATACCGTTGTAATGGGGCTAGTTTCTACTTTCAGATGCAACAGAAACTTTGCGGATTGGTCAATCCGTTCGCGAGATATGGCAGTTTTGAGGTAAGAAACGCTTGAGAAACTCCAAATTTTCGCAGTTCTGATGCTCGAAACGAATAACTAGAACGGTCTAGGGGAAAACTACTCATACCGTTGTAATGGGGCTAGTTTCTACTTTCAGATGCAACAGAAACTTTGCGGATTGGTCAATCCGTTCGCGAGATATGACAGTTTTGAGGTAAGAAACGCTTGAGAAACTCCAAATTTTCGCAGTTCTGATGCTCGAAACGAATAACTAGAACGGTCTAGGGGAAAACTACTCATACCGTTGTAATGGGGCTAGTTTCTACTTTCAGATGCAACAGAAACTTTGCGGATTGGTCAATCCGTTCGCGAGATATGGCAGTTTTGAGGTAAGAAACGCTTGAGAAACTCCAAATTTTCGCAGTTCTGATGCTCGAAACGAATAACTAGAACGGCCTAGGGGAAAACTACTCATACCGTTGTAATGGGGCTAGTTTCTACTTTCAGATGCAACAGAAACTTTGCGGATTGGTCAATCCGTTCGCGAGATATGGCAGTTTTGAGGTAAGAAACGCTTGAGAAACTCCAAATTTTCGCAGTTCTGATGCTCGAAACGAATAACTAGAACGGTCTAGGGGAAAACTACTCATACCGTTGTAATGGGGCTAGTTTCTACTTTCAGATGCAACAGAAACTTTGCGGATTGGTCAATCCGTTCGCGAGATATGGCAGTTTTGAGGTAAGAAACGCTTGAGAAACTCCAAATTTTCGCAGTTCTGATGCTCGAAACGAATAACTAGAACGGTCTAGGGGAAAACTACTCATACCGTTGTAATGGGGCTAGTTTCTACTTTCAGATCCAACAGAAACTTTGCGGATTGGTCAATCCGTTCGCGAGATATGGCAGTTTTGAGGTAAGAAACGCTTGAGAAACTCCAAATTCTCGCAGTTCTGATGCTCGAAACGAATAACTAGAACGGTCTAGGGGAAAACTACTCATACCGTTGTAATGGGGCTAGATTCTACTTTCAGATGCAACAGAGACTTTCCGGATTGGTCAATCCGTTCGCGAGATATGGCAGTTTTGAGGTAAGAAACGCTTGAGAAACTCCAAAATTTCGCAGTTCTGATGCTCGAAACGAATAACTAGAACGGTCTAGGGGAAAACTACTCATACCGTTGTAATGGGGCTATTTTCTACTTTCAGATGCAACAGAAACTTTTCGGATTGGTCAATCCGTTCGCGAGATATGGCAGTTTTGAGGTAAGAAACGCTTGAGAAACTCCAAATTCTCGCAGTTCTGATGCTCGAAACGAATAACTAGAACGGTCTAGGGGAAAACTACTCATACCGTTGTAATGGGGCTAGATTCTACTTTCAGATGCAACAGAGACTTTCCGGATTGGTCAATCCGTTCGCGAGATATGGCAGTTTTGAGGTAAGAAACGCTTGAGAAACTCCAAAATTTCGCAGTTCTGATGCTCGAAACGAATAACTAGAACGGTCTAGGGGAAAACTACTCATACCGTTGTAATGGGGCTAGTTTCTACTTTCAGATGCAACAGAAATTTTTCGGATTGGTCAATCCGTTCGCGAGATATGGCAGTTTTGAGGTAAGAAACGCTTGAGAAACTACAAATTTTCGCAGTTCTGATGCTCGAAACGAATAACTAGAACGGTCTAGGGGAAAACTACTCATACCGTTGTAATGGGGGTAGTTTCTACTTTCAGATGCAACAGAAACTTTGCGGATTGGTCAATCCGTTCGCGAGATATGGCAGTTTTGAGGTAAGAAACGCTTGAGAAACTCCAAATTTTCGCAGTTCTGATGCTCGAAACGAATAACTAGAACGGCCTAGGGGAAAACTACTCATACCGTTGTAATGGGGCGAGTTTCTACTTTCAGATGCAACAGAAACTTTGCGGATTGGTCAATCCGTTCTCGAGATATGGCAGTTTTGAGGTAAGAAACGCTTGAGAAACTCCAAATTTTCGCAGTTCTGATGCTCGAAACGAATAACTAGAACGGTCTAGGGGAAAACTACTCATACCGTTGTAATGGGGCTAGTTTCTACTTTCAGATGCAACAGAAACTTTGCGGATTGGTCAATCCGTTCGCGAGATATGGCAGTTTTGAGGTAAGAAACGCTTGAGAAACTCCAAATTTTCGCAGTTCTGATGCTCGAAACGAATAACTAGAACGGTCTAGGGGAAAACTACTCATACCGTTGTAATGGGGCTAGATTCTACTTTCAGATGCAACAGAGACTTTCCGGATTGGTCAATCCGTTCGCGAGATATGGCAGTTTTGAGGTAAGAAATGCTTGAGAAACTCCAAATTTTCGCATTTCTGATGCTCGAAACGAATAACTAGAACGGTCTAGGGGAAAACTACTCATACCGTTGTAATGGGGCTAGTTTCTACTTTCAGATGCAACAGAAACTTTGCGGATTGGTCAATCCGTTCGCGAGATATGGCAGTTTTGAGGTAAGAAACGCTTGAGAAACTCCAAATTTTCGCAGTTCTGATGCTCGAAACGAATAACTAGAACGGCCTAGGGGAAAACTACTCATACCGTTGTAATGGGGCTAGTTTCTACTTTCAGATGCAACAGAAACTTTGCGGATTGGTCAATCCGTTCGCGAGATATGGCAGTTTTGAGGTAAGAAACGCTTGAGAAACTCCAAATTTTCGCAGTTCTGATGCTCGAAACGAATAACTAGAACGGCCTAGGGGAAAACTACTCATACCGTTGTATTGGGGCGAGTTTCTACTTTCAGATGCAACAGAAACTTTGCGGATTGGTCAATCCGTTCGCGAGATATGGCAGTTTTGAGGTAAGAAACGCTTGAGAAACTCCAAATTTTCGCAGTTCTGATGCTCGAAACGAATAACTAGAACGGTCTAGGGGAAAACTACTCATACCGTTGTAATGGGGCTAGTTTCTACTTTCAGATGCAACAGAAACTTTGCGGATTGGTCAATCCGTTCGCGAGATATGGCAGTTGTGAGGTAAGAAACGCTTGAGAAACTACAAATTTTCGCAGTTCTGATGCTCGAAACGAATAACTAGAACGGTCTAGGGGAAAACTACTCATACCGTTGTAATGGGGCTAGTTTCTACTTTCAGATGCAACAGAAACTTTGCGGATTGGTCAATCCGTTCGCGAGATATGGCAGTTTTGAGGTAAGAAACGCTTGAGAAACTCCAAATTTTCGCAGTTCTGATGCTCGAAACGAATAACTAGAACGGTCTAGGGGAAAACTACTCATACCGTTGTAATGGGGCGAGTTTCTACTTTCAGATCCAACAGAAACTTTGCGGATTGGTCAATCCGTTCGCGAGATATGGCAGTTTTGATGTAAGAAACGCTTGAGAAACTCCAAATTTTCGCAGTTCTGATGCTCGAAACGAATAACTAGAACGGTCTAGGGGAAAACTACTCATACCGTTGTAATGGGGCTAGTTTCTACTTTCAGATGCAACAGAAACTTTTCGGATTGGTCAATCCGTTCGCGAGATATGGCAGTTTTGAGGTAAGAAACGCTTGAGAAACTCCAAATTTTCGCAGTTCTGATGCTCGAAACGAATAACTAGAACGGTCTAGGGGAAAACTACTCATACCGTTGTAATGGGGCTAGTTTCTACTTTCAGATGCAACAGAAACTTTGCGGATCGGTCAATCCGTTCGCGAGATATGGCAGTTTTGAGGTAAGAAACGCTTGAGAAACTCCAAATTTTCGCAGTTCTGATGCTCGAAACGAATAACTAGAACGGTCTAGGGGAAAACTACTCATGCCGTTGTAATGGGGCTAGTTTCTACTTTCAGATGCAACAGAAACTTTTCGGATTGGTCAATCCGTGCGCGAGATATGGCTGTTTTGAGGTAAGAAACGCTTGAGAAACTCCAAATTTTCGCAGTTCTGATGCTCGAAACGAATAACTAGAACGGTCTAGGGAAAAACTACTCATACCGTTGTAATGGGGCTAGTTTCTACTTTCAGATGCAACAGAAACTTTTCGGATTGGTCAATCCGTTCGCGAGATATGGCAGTTTTGAGGTAAGAAACGCTTGAGAAACTCCAAATTTTCGCAGTTCTGATGCTCGAAACGTTTAACTAGAACGGTCTAGGGGAAAACTACTCATACCGTTGTAATGGGGCGAGTTTCTACTTTCAGATGCAAGAGAAATTTTGCGGATTGGTCAATCCGATCGCGAGATATGGCAGTTTTGGGGTAAGAAACGCTTGAGAAACTCCAAATTTTCGCAGTTCTGATGCTCGAAACGAATGACTAGAACGTTTTAGGGGAAAACTACTCATACCGTTGTAATGGGGCTAGTTTCTACTTTCAGAGGCAACAGAAACTTTGCGGATTGGTCAATCCGTTCGCGAGATATGGCAGTTTTGAGGTAAGAAACGCTTGAGAAACTCCAAATTTTCGCAGTTCTGATGCTCGAAACGATTAACTAGAACTGCGTAGGGGAAAAGTACGCATACCGTTGTTATCGGACGAGTTTCTACTTTCCGATGCAACAGAACTTTCGCGGATTGGTCAATCCGTTCGCGAGATATGGCAGTTTGGAGGTAAGAAACGCTTGAGAAACTCCAAATTTTCGCAGTTCTGATGCTCGAAACGAATAACTAGAACGGTCTAGGGGAAAACTACTCATGCCGTTGTAATGGGGCTAGTTTCTACTTTCAGATGCAAGAGAAATTTTGCGGATTGGTCAATCCGTTCGCGAGATATGGCAGTTTTGGGGTAAGAAACGCTTGAGAAACACAAAATTTTCGCAGTTCTGATGCTCGAAACGAATAACTAGAACGGCCTAGGGGAAAACTACTCATACCGTTGTAATGGGGCTAGATTCTACTTTCAGATGCAACAGAGACTTTCCGGATTGGTCAATCCGTTCGCGAGATATGGCAGTTTTGAGGTAAGAAATGCTTGAGAAACTCCAAATTTTCGCATTTCTGATGCTCGAAACGAATAACTAGAACGGTCTAGGGGAAAACTACTCATACCGTTGTAATGGGGCTAGTTTCTACTTTCAGATGCAACAGAAACTTTGCGGATTGGTCAATCCGTTCGCGAGATATGGCAGTTTTGAGGTAAGAAACGCTTGAGAAACTCCAAATTTTCGCAGTTCTGATGCTCGAAACGAATAACTAGAACGGCCTAGGGGAAAACTACTCATACCGTTGTAATGGGGCTAGTTTCTACTTTCAGATGCAACAGAAACTTTGCGGATTGGTCAATCCGTTCGCGAGATATGGCAGTTTTGAGGTAAGAAACGCTTGAGAAACTCCAAATTTTCGCAGTTCTGATGCTCGAAACGAATAACTAGAACGGCCTAGGGGAAAACTACTCATACCGTTGTATTGGGGCGAGTTTCTACTTTCAGATGCAACAGAAACTTTGCGGATTGGTCAATCCGTTCGCGAGATATGGCAGTTTTGAGGTAAGAAACGCTTGAGAAACTCCAAATTTTCGCAGTTCTGATGCTCGAAACGAATAACTAGAACGGTCTAGGGGAAAACTACTCATACCGTTGTAATGGGGCTAGTTTCTACTTTCAGATGCAACAGAAACTTTGCGGATTGGTCAATCCGTTCGCGAGATATGGCAGTTTTGAGGTAAGAAACGCTTGAGAAACTACAAATTTTCGCAGTTCTGATGCTCGAAAGGAATAACTAGAACGGTCTAGGGGAAAACTACTCATACCGTTGTAATGGGGCTAGTTTCTACTTTCAGATGCAACAGAAACTTTGCGGATTGGTCAATCCGTTCGCGAGATATGGCAGTTTTGAGGTAAGAAACGCTTGAGAAACTCCAAATTTTCGCAGTTCTGATGCTCGAAACGAATAACTAGAACGGTCTAGGGGAAAACTACTCATACCGTTGTAATGGGGCGAGTTTCTACTTTCAGATCCAACAGAAACTTTGCGGATTGGTCAATCCGTTCGCGAGATATGGCAGTTTTGAGGTAAGAAACGCTTGAGAAACTCCAAATTTTCGCAGTTCTGATGCTCGAAACGAATAACTAGAACGGTCTAGGGGAAAACTACTCATACCGTTGTAATGGGGCTAGTTTCTACTTTCAGATGCAACAGAAACTTTTCGGATTGGTCAATCCGTTCGCGAGATATGGCAGTTTTGAGGTAAGAAACGCTTGAGAAACTCCAAATTTTCGCATTTCTGATGCTCGAAACGAATAACTAGAACGGTCTAGGGGAAAACTACTCATACCGTTGTAATGGGGCTAGTTTCTACTTTCAGATGCAACAGAAACTTTGCGGATCGGTCAATCCGTTCGCGAGATATGGCAGTTTTGAGGTAAGAAACGCTTGAGAAACTCCAAATTTTCGCAGTTCTGATGCTCGAAACGAATAACTAGAACGGTCTAGGGGAAAACTACTCATACCGTTGTAATGGGGCTAGTTTCTACTTTCAGATGCAACAGAAACTTTTCGGATTGGTCAATCCGTGCGCGAGATATGGCTGTTTTGAGGTAAGAAACGCTTGAGAAACTCCAAATTTTCGCAGTTCTGATGCTCGAAACGAATAACTAGAACGGTCTAGGGAAAAACTACTCATACCGTTGTAATGGGGCTAGTTTCTACTTTCAGATGCAACAGAAACTTTTCGGATTGGTCAATCCGTTCGCGAGATATGGCAGTTTTGAGGTAAGAAACGCTTGAGAAACTCCAAATTTTCGCAGTTCTGATGCTCGAAACGTTTAACTAGAACGGTCTAGGGGAAAACTACTCATACCGTTGTAATGGGGCGAGTTTCTACTTTCAGATGCAAGAGAAATTTTGCGGATTGGTCAATCCGATCGCGAGATATGGCAGTTTTGGGGTAAGAAACGCTTGAGAAACTCCAAATTTTCGCAGTTCTGATGCTCGAAACGAATGACTAGAACGTTTTAGGGGAAAACTACTCATACCGTTGTAATGGGGCTAGTTTCTACTTTCAGATGCAACAGAAACATTGCGGATTGGTCAATCCGTTCGCGAGATATGGCAGTTTTGAGGTAAGAAACGCTTGAGAAACTCCAAATTTTCGCAGTTCTGATGCTCGAAACGATTAACTAGAACTGCGTAGGGGAAAAGTACGCATACCGTTGTAATCGGACGAGTTTCTACTTTCAGATGCAACAGAACTTTTGCGGATTGGTCAATCCGTTCGCGAGATATGGCAGTTTTGAGGTAAGAAACGCTTGAGAAACTCCAAATTTTCGCAGTTCTGATGCTCGAAACGAATAACTAGAACGGCCTAGGGGAAAACTACTCATACCGTTGTAATGGGGCTATTTTCTACTTTCAGATGCAACAGAAACTTTTCGGATTGGTCAATCCGTTCGCGAGATATGGCTGTTTTGAGGTAAGAAACGCTTGAGAAACTCCAAATTTTCGCAGTTCTGATGCTCGAAACGAATAACTAGAACCGTCTAGGGGAAAACTACTCATACCGTTGTAATGGGGCTAGTTTCTACTTTCAGATGCAACAGAGACTTTCCGGATTGGTCAATCCGTTCGCGAGATATGGCAGTTTTGAGGTAAGAAACGCTTGAGAAACTCCAAATTTTCGCAGTTCTGATGCTCGAAACGAATAACTAGAACGGCCTAGGGGAAAACTACTCATACCGTTGTAATGGGGCTAGTTTCTACTTTCAGATGCAACAGAAACTTTGCGGATTGGTCAATCCGTTCTCGAGATATGGCAGTTTTGGGGTAAGAAACGCTTGAGAAACACAAAATTTTCGCAGTTCTGATGCTCGAAACGAATAACTAGAACGGCCTAGGGGAAAACTACTCATACCGTTGTAATGGGCCTAGATTCTACTTTCAGATGCAACAGAGACTTTCCCGATTGGTCAATCCGTTCGCGAGATATGGCAGTTTTGAGGTAAGAAATGCTTGAGAAACTCCAAATTTTCGCATTTCTGATGCTCGAAACGAATAACTAGAACGGTCTAGGGGAAAACTACTCATACCGTTGTAATGGGGCTAGTTTCTACTTTCAGATGCAACAGAAACTTTGCGGATTGGTCAATCCGTTCGCGAGATATGGCGGTTTTGAGGTAAGAAACGCTTGAGAAACTCCAAATTTTCGCAGTTCTGATGCTCGAAACGAATAACGAGAACGGTCTAGGGGAAAACTACTCGTACCGTTGTAATGGGGCTAGTTTCTACTTTCAGATGCAACAGAAACTTTGCGGATTGGTCAGTCCGATCGCGAGATATGGCAGTTTTGAGGTAAGAAACGCTTGAGAAAATCCAAATTTTCGCAGTTCTGATGCTCGAAACGAATAACTAGAACGGTCTAGGGGAAAACTACTCATACCGTTGTAATGGGGCTAGTTTCTACTTTCAGATGCAACAGAAACTTTGCGGATTGGTCAATCCGTTCGCGAGATATGGCAGTTTTGAGGTAAGAAACGCTTGAGAAACTCCAAATTTTCGCAGTTCTGATGCTCGAAACGAATAACTAGAACGGTCTAGGGGAAAACTACTCATACCGTTGTAATGGGGCTAGTTTCTACTTTCAGATGCAACAGAAACTTTGCGGATTGGTCAATCCGTTCGCGAGATGTGGCAGTTTTGAGGTAAGAAACGCTTGAGAAACTCCAAATTTTCGCAGTTCTGATGCTCGAAACGAATAACTAGAACGGCCTAGGGGAAAACTACTCATACCGTTGTAATGGGGCTATTTTCTACTTTCAGATGCAACAGAAACTTTTCGGATTGGTCAATCCGTTCGCGAGATATGGCTGTTTTGAGGTAAGAAACGCTTGAGAAACTCCAAATTTTCGCAGTTCTGATGCTCGAAACGAATAACTAGAACGGTCTAGGGGAAAACTACTCATACCGTTGTAATGGGGCTAGTTTCTACTTTCAGATGCAACAGAGACTTTCCGGATTGGTCAATCCGTTCGCGAGATATGGCAGTTTTGAGGTAAGAAACGCTTGAGAAACTCCAAATTTTCGCAGTTCTGATGCTCGAAACGAATAACTAGAACGGCCTAGGGGAAAACTACTCATACCGTTGTAATGGGGCTAGTTTCTACTTTCAGATGCAACAGAAACTTTGCGGATTGGTCAATCCGTTCTCGAGATATGGCAGTTTTGAGGTAAGAAACGCTTGTGAAACTCCAAATTTTCGCAGTTCTGATGCTCGAAACGAATAACTAGAACGGTCTAGGGGAAAACTACTCATACCGTTGTAATGGGGCTAGTTTCTACTTTCAGATGCAACAGAAACTTTGCGGATCGGTCAATCCGTTCGCGAGATATGGCAGTTTTGAGGTAAGAAACGCTTGAGAAACTCCAACTTTTCGCAGTTCTGATGCTCGAAACGAATAACTAGAACGGTCTAGGGGAAAACTACTCATACCGTTGTAATGGGGCTAGTTTCTACTTTCAGATGCAACAGAAACTTTTCGGATTGGTCAATCCGTGCGCGAGATATGGCTGTTTTGAAGTAAGAAACGCTTGAGAAACTCCAAATTTTCGCAGTTCTGATGCTCGAAACGAATAACTAGAACGGTCTAGGGGAAAACTACTCATACCGTTGTAATGGGGCGAGTTTCTACTTTCAGATCCAACAGAAACTTTGCGGATTGGTCAATCCGTTCGCGAGATATGGCAGTTTTGAGGTAAGAAACGCTTGAGAAACTCCAAATTTTCGCAGTTCTGATGCTCGAAACGAATAACTAGAACGGTCTAGGGGAAAACTACTCATACCGTTGTAATGGGGCTAGTTTCTACTTTCAGATGCAACAGAAACTTTGCGGATTGGTCAATCCGTTCGCGAGATATGGCAGTTTTGAGGTAAGAAACGCTTGAGAAACTCCAAATTTTCGCAGTTCTGATGCTCGAAACGAATAACTAGAACGGTCTAGGGGAAAACTACTCATACCGTTGTAATGGGGCTAGTTTCTACTTTCAGATGCAACAGAAACATTTCGGATTGGTCAATCCGTTCGCGAGATATGGCTGTTTTGAGGTAAGAAACGCTTGAGAAACTCCAAATTTTCGCAGTTCTGATGCTCGAAACGAATTACTAGAACGGCCTAGGGGAAAACTACTCATACCGTTGTAATGGG
The DNA here is from genome assembly GCF_051014685.1 of Ptiloglossa arizonensis. Taxonomy (NCBI): domain Eukaryota; kingdom Metazoa; phylum Arthropoda; class Insecta; order Hymenoptera; family Colletidae; genus Ptiloglossa; species Ptiloglossa arizonensis. Next base: position 18,126 of record NW_027480187.1, on the reverse strand, counting down.
GCTAGTTTCTACTTTCAGATGCAACAGAAACTTTGCGGATTGGTCAATCCGTTCGCGAGATATTGCAGTTTTGAGGTAAGAAACGCTTGAGAAACTCCAAATTTTCGCAGTTCTGATGCTCGGAACGAATAACTAGAACGGTCTAGGGGAAAACTACTCATACCGTTGTAATGGGGCTAGATTCTACTTTCAGATGCAACAGAAACTTTGCGGATCGGTCAATCCGTTCGCGAGATATGGCAGTTTTGAGGTAAGAAACGCTTGAGAAACTCCAAATTTTCGCAGTTCTGATGCTCGAAACGAATAACTAGAACGGTCTAGGGGAAAACTACTCATACCGTTGTAATGGGGCTAGTTTCTACTTTCAGATGCAACAGAAACTTTTCGGATTGGTCAATCCGTTCGCGAGATATGGCTGTTTTGAGGTAAGAAACGCTTGAGAAACTCCAAATTTTCGCAGTTCTGATGCTCGAAACGAATTACTAGAACGGCCTAGGGGAAAACTACTCATACCGTTGTAATGGGGCTAGTTTCTACGTTCAGATGCAACAGAAACTTTGCGGATTGGTCAATCCGTTCGCGAGATATTGCAGTTTTGAGGTAAGAAACGCTTGAGAAACTCCAAATTTTCGCAGTTCTGATGCTCGAAACGAATAACTAGAACGGTCTAGGGGAAAACTACTCATACCGTTGTAATGGGGCTAGTTTCTACTTTCAGATGCAACAGAAACTTTCCGGATTGGTCAATCCGTTCGCGAGATATGGCAGTTTTGAGGTAAGAAACGCTTGAGAAACTCCAAATTTTCGCAGTTCTGATGCTCGAAACGAATAACTAGAACGGTCTAGGGGAAAGCTACTCATACCGTTGTAATGGGGCTAGTTTCTACTTTCAGATGCAACAGAAACTTTGCGGATTGGTCAATCCGTTCGCGAGATATGGCAGTTTTGAGGTAAGAAACGCTTGAGAAACACCAAATTTTCGCAGTTCTGACGCTCGAAACGAATAACTAGAACGGTCTAGGGGAAAACTACTCATACCGTTGTAATGGGGCTAGTTTCTACTTTCAGATGCAACAGAAACTTTGCGGATTGGTCAATCCGTTCGCGAGATATGGCAGTTTTGAGGTAAGAAACGCTTGAGAAACTCCAAATTTTTGCAGTTCTGATGCTCGAAACGAATAACTAGAACGGTCTAGGGGAAAACTACTCATACCGTTGTAATGGGGCTAGTTTCTACTTTCAGATGCAACAGAAATTTTTCGGATTGGTCAATCCGTTCGCGAGATATGGCAGTTTTGAGGTAAGAAACGCTTGAGAAACTACAAATTTTCGCAGTTCTGATGCTCGAAACGAATAACTAGAACGGTCTAGGGGAAAACTACTCATACCGTTGTAATGGGGCTAGTTTCTACTTTCAGATGCAACAGAAACTTTGCGGATTGGTCAATCCGTTCGCGAGATATTGCAGTTTTGAGGTAAGAAACGCTTGAGAAACTCCAAATTTTCGCAGTTCTGATGCTCGAAACGAATAACTAGAACGGTCTAGGGGAAAACTACTCATACCGTTGTAATGGGGCTAGTTTCTACTTTCAGATGCAACAGAAACTTTGCGGATTGGTCAATCCGTTCGCGAGATATGGCAGTTTTGAGGTAAGAAACGCTTGAGAAACACCATATTTTCGCAGTTCTGACGCTCGAAACGAATAACTAGAACGGTGTGGGGGAAAACTACTCATACCGTTGTAATGGGGCTAGTTTCTACTTTCAGATGCAACAGAAACTTTGCGGATTGGTCAATCCGTTCGCGAGATATGGCAGTTTTGAGGTAAGAAACGCTTGAGAAACTCCAAATTTTTGCAGTTCTGATGCGCGAAACGAATAACTAGAACGGTCCAGGGGAAAACTACTCATACCGTTGTAATGGGGCTAGTTTCTACTTTCAGATGCAACAGAAATTTTTCGGATTGGTCAATCCGTTCGCGAGATATGGCAGTTTTGAGGTAAGAAACGCTTGAGAAACTACAAATTTTCGCAGTTCTGATGCTCGAAACGAATAACTAGAACGGTCTAGGGGAAAACTACTCATACCGTTGTAATGGGGCTAGTTTCTACTTTCAGATGCAACAGAAACTTTGCGGATTGGTCAATCCGTTCGCGAGATATGGCAGTTTTGATGTAAGAAACGCTTGAGAAACTCCAAATTTTCGCAGTTCTGATGCTCGAAACGAATAACGAGAACGGTCTAGGGGAAAACTACTCATACCGTTGTAATGGGGCTAGTTTCTACTTTCAGATGCAACAGAAACTTTGCGGATTGGTCAGTCCGATCGCGAGATATGGCAGTTTTGAAGTAAGAAACGCATGAGAAACTCCAAATTTTCGCAGTTCCGATGCTCGAAACGAATAACTAGAACGGTCTAGGGGAAAACTACTCATACCGTTGTAATGGGGCTAGTTTCTACTTTCAGATGCAACAGAAACTTTGCGGATTGGTCAATCCGTTCGCGAGATATGGCAGTTTTGAGGTAAGAAACGCTTGAGAAACTCCAAATTTTTGCAGTTCTGATGCGCGAAACGAATAACTAGAACGGTCTAGGGGAAAACTACTCATACCGTTGTAATGGGGCTAGTTTCTACTTTCAAGTGCAACAGAAACTTTGCGGATTGGTCAATCCGTTCGCGAGATATGGCAGTTTTGAGGTAAGAAACGCTTGAGAAACTCCAAATTTTCGCAGTTCTGATGCTCGAAACGAATAACTAGAACGGTCTAGGGGAAAACTACTCATACCGTTGTAATGGGGCTAGTTTCTACTTTCAGATGCAACAGAAACTTTGCGGATTGGTCAATCCGTTCGCGAGATATGGCAGTTTTGAGGTAAGAAACGCTTGAGAAACTCCAAATTTTCGCAGTTCTGATGCTCGAAACGAATAACGAGAACGGTCTAGGGGAAAACTACTCATACCGTTGTAATGGGGCTAGTTTCTACTTTCAGATGCAACAGAAACTTTGCGGATTGGTCAATCCGTTCGCGAGATATGGCAGTTTTGAGGTAAGAAACGCTTGAGAAACTCCAAATTTTCGCAGTTCTGATGCTCGAAACGAATAACGAGAACGGTCTAGGGGAAAACTACTCATACCGTTGTAATGGGGCTAGTTTCTACTTTCAGATGCAACAGAAACTTTGCGGATTGGTCAGTCCGATCGCGAGATATGGCAGTTTTGAAGTAAGAAACGCATGAGAAACTCCAAATTTTCGCAGTTCCGATGCTCGAAACGAATAACTAGAACGGTCTAGGGGAAAACTACTCATACCGTTGTAATGGGGCGAGTTTCTACTTTCAGATGCAACAGAAACTTTGCGGATTGGTCAATCCGTTCGCGAGATATGGCAGTTTTGAGGTAAGAAACGCTTGAGAAACTCCAAATTTTCGCAGTTCTGATGATCGAAACGAATAACTAGAACGGTCTAGGGGAAAACTACTCATACCGTTGTAATGGGGCTAGTTTCTACTTTCAAGTGCAACAGAAACTTTGCGGATTGGTCAATCCGTTCGCGAGATATGGCAGTTTTGAGGTAAGAAACGCTTGAGAAACTCCAAATTTTCGCAGTTCTGATGCTCGAAACGAATAACTAGAACGGTCTAGGGGAAAACTACTCATACCGTTGTAATGGGGCTAGTTTCTACTTTCAGATGCAACAGAGACTTTCCGGATTGGTCAATCCGTTCGCGAGATATGGCAGTTTTGAGGTAAGAAACGCTTGAGAAACTCCAAATTTTCGCAGTTCTGATGCTCGAAACGAATAACTAGAACGGTCTAGGGGAAAACTACTCATACCGTTGTAATGGGGCTAGTTTCTACTGTCAGATGCAACAGAGACTTTCCGGATTGGTCAATCCGTTCGCGAGATATGGCAGTTTTGAGGTAAGAAACGCTTGAGAAACTCCAAATTTTCGCAGTTCTGATGCTCGAAACGAATAACTAGAACGGCCTAGGGGAAAACTACTCATACCGTTGTAATGGGGCTAGTTTCTACTTTCAGATGCAACAGAAACTTTGCGGATTGGTCAATCCGTTCGCGAGATATGGCAGTTTTGAGGTAAGAAACGCTTGAGAAACTCCAAATTTTCGCAGTTCTGATGCTCGAAACGAATAACTAGAACGGTCTAGGGGAAAACTACTCATACCGTTGTAATGGGGCGAGTTTCTACTTTCAGATGCAACAGAAACTTTGCGGATTGGTCAATCCGTTCGCGAGATATGGCAGTTTTGAGGTAAGAAACGCTTGAGAAACACCAAATTTTCGCAGTTCTGACGCTCGAAACGAATAACTAGAACGGTCTAGGGGAAAACTACTCATACCGTTGTAATGGGGCTAGTTTCTACTTTCAGATGCAACAGAAACTTTGCGGATTGGTCAATCCGTTCGCGAGATATGGCAGTTTTGAGGTAAGAAACGCTTGAGAAACTCCAAATTTTTGCAGTTCTGATGCTCGAAACGAATAACTAGAACGGTCTAGGGGAAAACTACTCATACCGTTGTAATGGGGCTAGTTTCTACTTTCAGATGCAACAGAAATTTTTCGGATTGGTCAATCCGTTCGCGAGATATGGCAGTTTTGAGGTAAGAAACGCTTGAGAAACTACAAATTTTCGCAGTTCTGATGCTCGAAACGAATAACTAGAACGGTCTAGGGGAAAACTACTCATACCGTTGTAATGGGGCTAGTTTCTACTTTCAGATGCAACAGAAACTTTGCGGATTGGTCAATCCGTTCGCGAGATATGGCAGTTTTGAGGTAAGAAACGCTTGAGAAACTCCAAATTTTCGCAGTTCTGATGCTCGAAACGAATAACGAGAACGGTCTAGGGGAAAACTACTCATACCGTTGTAATGGGGCTAGTTTCTACTTTCAGATGCAACAGAAACTTTGCGGATTGGTCAGTCCGATCGCGAGATATGGCAGTTTTGAAGTAAGAAACGCATGAGAAACTCCAAATTTTCGCAGTTCCGATGCTCGAAACGAATAACTAGAACGGTCTAGGGGAAAACTACTCATACCGTTGTAATGGGGCTAGTTTCTACTTTCAGATGCAACAGAAACTTTGCGGATTGGTCAATCCGTTCGCGAGATATGGCAGTTTTGAGGTAAGAAACGCTTGAGAAACTCCAAATTTTTGCAGTTCTGATGCGCGAAACGAATAACTAGAACGGTCTAGGGGAAAACTACTCATACCGTTGTAATGGGGCTAGTTTCTACTTTCAAGTGCAACAGAAACTTTGCGGATTGGTCAATCCGTTCGCGAGATATGGCAGTTTTGAGGTAAGAAACGCTTGAGAAACTCCAAATTTTCGCAGTTCTGATGCTCGAAACGAATAACTAGAACGGTCTAGGGGAAAACTACTCATACCGTTGTAATGGGGCTAGTTTCTACTTTCAGATGCAACAGAAACTTTGCGGATTGGTCAATCCGTTCGCGAGATATGGCAGTTTTGAGGTAAGAAACGCTTGAGAAACTCCAAATTTTCGCAGTTCTGATGCTCGAAACGAATAACGAGAACGGTCTAGGGGAAAACTACTCATACCGTTGTAATGGGGCTAGTTTCTACTTTCAGATGCAACAGAAACTTTGCGGATTGGTCAATCCGTTCGCGAGATATGGCAGTTTTGAGGTAAGAAACGCTTGAGAAACTCCAAATTTTCGCAGTTCTGATGCTCGAAACGAATAACGAGAACGGTCTAGGGGAAAACTACTCATACCGTTGTAATGGGGCTAGTTTCTACTTTCAGATGCAACAGAAACTTTGCGGATTGGTCAGTCCGATCGCGAGATATGGCAGTTTTGAAGTAAGAAACGCATGAGAAACTCCAAATTTTCGCAGTTCCGATGCTCGAAACGAATAACTAGAACGGTCTAGGGGAAAACTACTCATACCGTTGTAATGGGGCGAGTTTCTACTTTCAGATGCAACAGAAACTTTGCGGATTGGTCAATCCGTTCGCGAGATATGGCAGTTTTGAGGTAAGAAACGCTTGAGAAACTCCAAATTTTCGCAGTTCTGATGATCGAAACGAATAACTAGAACGGTCTAGGGGAAAACTACTCATACCGTTGTAATGGGGCTAGTTTCTACTTTCAAGTGCAACAGAAACTTTGCGGATTGGTCAATCCGTTCGCGAGATATGGCAGTTTTGAGGTAAGAAACGCTTGAGAAACTCCAAATTTTCGCAGTTCTGATGCTCGAAACGAATAACTAGAACGGTCTAGGGGAAAACTACTCATACCGTTGTAATGGGGCTAGTTTCTACTTTCAGATGCAACAGAGACTTTCCGGATTGGTCAATCCGTTCGCGAGATATGGCAGTTTTGAGGTAAGAAACGCTTGAGAAACTCCAAATTTTCGCAGTTCTGATGCTCGAAACGAATAACTAGAACGGTCTAGGGGAAAACTACTCATACCGTTGTAATGGGGCTAGTTTCTACTGTCAGATGCAACAGAGACTTTCCGGATTGGTCAATCCGTTCGCGAGATATGGCAGTTTTGAGGTAAGAAACGCTTGAGAAACTCCAAATTTTCGCAGTTCTGATGCTCGAAACGAATAACTAGAACGGCCTAGGGGAAAACTACTCATACCGTTGTAATGGGGCTAGTTTCTACTTTCAGATGCAACAGAAACTTTGCGGATTGGTCAATCCGTTCGCGAGATATGGCAGTTTTGAGGTAAGAAACGCTTGAGAAACACCAAATTTTCGCAGTTCTGACGCTCGAAACGAATAACTAGAACGGTCTAGGGGAAAACTACTCATACCGTTGTAATGGGGCTAGTTTCTACTTTCAGATGCAACAGAAACTTTGCGGATTGGTCAATCCGTTCGCGAGATATGGCAGTTTTGAGGTAAGAAACGCTTGAGAAACTCCAAATTTTTGCAGTTCTGATGCTCGAAACGAATAACTAGAACGGTCTAGGGGAAAACTACTCATACCGTTGTAATGGGGCTAGTTTCTACTTTCAGATGCAACAGAAATTTTTCGGATTGGTCAATCCGTTCGCGAGATATGGCAGTTTTGAGGTAAGAAACGCTTGAGAAACTACAAATTTTCGCAGTTCTGATGCTCGAAACGAATAACTAGAACGGTCTAGGGGAAAACTACTCATACCGTTGTAATGGGGCTAGTTTCTACTTTCAGATGCAACAGAAACTTTGCGGATTGGTCAATCCGTTCGCGAGATATTGCAGTTTTGAGGTAAGAAACGCTTGAGAAACTCCAAATTTTCGCAGTTCTGATGCTCGAAACGAATAACTAGAACGGTCTAGGGGAAAACTACTCATACCGTTGTAATGGGGCTAGTTTCTACTTTCAAGTGCAACAGAAACTTTGCGGATTGGTCAATCCGTTCGCGAGATATGGCAGTTTTGAGGTAAGAAACGCTTGAGAAACTCCAAATTTTCGCAGTTCTGATGCTCGAAACGAATAACTAGAACGGTCTAGGGGAAAACTACTCATACCGTTGTAATGGGGCTAGTTTCTACTTTCAGATGCAACAGAGACTTTCCGGATTGGTCAATCCGTTCGCGAGATATGGCAGTTTTGAGGTAAGAAACGCTTGAGAAACTCCAAATTTTCGCAGTTCTGATGCTCGAAACGAATAACTAGAACGGTCTAGGGGAAAACTACTCATACCGTTGTAATGGGGCTAGTTTCTACTGTCAGATGCAACAGAGACTTTCCGGATTGGTCAATCCGTTCGCGAGATATGGCAGTTTTGAGGTAAGAAACGCTTGAGAAACTCCAAATTTTCGCAGTTCTGATGCTCGAAACGAATAACTAGAACGGCCTAGGGGAAAACTACTCATACCGTTGTAATGGGGCTAGTTTCTACTTTCAGATGCAACAGAAACTTTGCGGATTGGTCAATCCGTTCGCGAGATATGGCAGTTTTGAGGTAAGAAACGCTTGAGAAACTCCAAATTTTCGCAGTTCTGATGCTCGAAACGAATAACTAGAACGGTCTAGGGGAAAACTACTCATACCGTTGTAATGGGGCGAGTTTCTACTTTCAGATGCAACAGAAACTTTGCGGATTGGTCAATCCGTTCGCGAGATATGGCAGTTTTGAGGTAAGAAACGCTTGAGAAACACCAAATTTTCGCAGTTCTGACGCTCGAAACGAATAACTAGAACGGTCTAGGGGAAAACTACTCATACCGTTGTAATGGGGCTAGTTTCTACTTTCAGATGCAACAGAAACTTTGCGGATTGGTCAATCCGTTCGCGAGATATGGCAGTTTTGAGGTAAGAAACGCTTGAGAAACTCCAAATTTTTGCAGTTCTGATGCTCGAAACGAATAACTAGAACGGTCTAGGGGAAAACTACTCATACCGTTGTAATGGGGCTAGTTTCTACTTTCAGATGCAACAGAAATTTTTCGGATTGGTCAATCCGTTCGCGAGATATGGCAGTTTTGAGGTAAGAAACGCTTGAGAAACTACAAATTTTCGCAGTTCTGATGCTCGAAACGAATAACTAGAACGGTCTAGGGGAAAACTACTCATACCGTTGTAATGGGGCTAGTTTCTACTTTCAGATGCAACAGAAACTTTGCGGATTGGTCAATCCGTTCGCGAGATATTGCAGTTTTGAGGTAAGAAACGCTTGAGAAACTCCAAATTTTCGCAGTTCTGATGCTCGAAACGAATAACTAGAACGGTCTAGGGGAAAACTACTCATACCGTTGTAATGGGGCTAGTTTCTACTTTCAGATGCAACAGAAACTTTGCGGATTGGTCAATCCGTTCGCGAGATATGGCAGTTTTGAGGTAAGAAACGCTTGAGAAACACCAAATTTTCGCAGTTCTGACGCTCGAAACGAATAACTAGAACGGTGTGGGGGAAAACTACTCATACCGTTGTAATGGGGCTAGTTTCTACTTTCAGATGCAACAGAAACTTTGCGGATTGGTCAATCCGTTCGCGAGATATGGCAGTTTTGAGGTAAGAAACGCTTGAGAAACACCAAATTTTCGCAGTTCTGACGCTCGAAACGAATAACTAGAACGGTGTGGGGGAAAACTACTCATACCGTTGTAATGGGGCTAGTTTCTACTTTCAGATGCAACAGAAACTTTGCGGATTGGTCAATCCGTTCGCGAGATATGGCAGTTTTGAGGTAAGAAACGCTTGAGAAACTCCAAATTTTTGCAGTTCTGATGCGCGAAACGAATAACTAGAACGGTCTAGGGGAAAACTACTCATACCGTTGTAATGGGGCTAGTTTCTACTTTCAGATGCAACAGAAATTTTTCGGATTGGTCAATCCGTTCGCGAGATGTGGCAGTTTTGAGGTAAGAAACGCTTGAGAAACTACAAATTTTCGCAGTTCTGATGCTCGAAACGAATAACTAGAACGGTCTAGGGGAAAACTACTCATACCGTTGTAATGGGGCTAGTTTCTACTTTCAGATGCAACAGAAACTTTGCGGATTGGTCAATCCGTTCGCGAGATATGGCAGTTTTGAGGTAAGAAACGCTTGAGAAACTCCAAATTTTCGCAGTTCTGATGCTCGAAACGAATAACGAGAACGGTCTAGGGGAAAACTACTCATACCGTTGTAATGGGGCTAGTTTCTACTTTCAGATGCAACAGAAACTTTGCGGATTGGTCAGTCCGATCGCGAGATATGGCAGTTTTGAAGTAAGAAACGCATGAGAAACTCCAAATTTTCGCAGTTCTGATGCTCGAAACGAATAACTAGAACGGTCTAGGGGAAAACTACTCATACCGTTGTAATGGGGCTAGTTTCTACTTTCAGATGCAACAGAAACTTTGCGGATTGGTCAGTCCGTTCGCGAGATATGGCAGTTTTGAGGTAAGAAACGCTTGAGAAACTCCAAATTTTCGCAGTTCTGATGCTCGAAACGAATAACTAGAACGGTCTAGGGGAAAACTACTCATACCGTTGTAATGGGGCTAGTTTCTACTTTCAGATGCAACAGAGACTTTCCGGATTGGTCAATCCGTTCGCGAGATATGGCAGTTTTGAGGTAAGAAACGCTTGAGAAACTCCAAATTTTCGCAGTTCTGATGCTCGAAACGAATAACTAGAACGGTCTAGGGGAAAGCTACTCATACCGTTGTAATGGGGCTAGTTTCTACTTTCAGATGCAACAGAAACTTTGCGGATTGGTCAATCCGTTCGCGAGATATGGCAGTTTTGAGGTAAGAAACGCTTGAGAAACTCCAAATTTTTGCAGTTCTGATGCTCGAAACGAATAACTAGAACGGTCTAGGGGAAAACTACTCATACCGTTGTAATGGGGCTAGTTTCTACTTTCAGATGCAACAGAAATTTTTCGGATTGGTCAATCCGTTCGCGAGATATGGCAGTTTTGAGGTAAGAAACACTTGAGAAACTACAAATTTTCGCAGTTCTGATGCTCGAAACGAATAACTAGAACGGTCTAGGGGAAAACTACTCATACCGTTGTAATGGGGCTAGTTTCTACTTTCAGATGCAACAGAAACTTTGCGGATTGGTCAATCCGTTCGCGAGATATTGCAGTTTTGAGGTAAGAAACGCTTGAGAAACTCCAAATTTTCGCAGTTCTGATGCTCGAAACGAATAACTAGAACGGTCTAGGGGAAAACTACTCATACCGTTGTAATGGGGCTAGTTTCTACTCTCAGATGCAACAGAAACTTTGCGGATTGGTCAATCCGTTCGCGAGATATGGCAGTTTTGAGGTAAGAAACGCTTGAGAAACACCAAATTTTCGCAGTTCTGACGCTCGAAACGAATAACTAGAACGGTGTGGGGGAAAACTACTCATACCGTTGTAATGGGGCTAGTTTCTACTTTCAGATGCAACAGAAACTTTGCGGATTGGTCAATCCGTTCGCGAGATATGGCAGTTTTGAGGTAAGAAACGCTTGAGAAACTACAAATTTTCGCAGTCCTGATGCTCGAAACGAATAACTAGAACGGTCTAGGGGAAAACTACTCATACCGTTGTAATGGGGCTAGTTTCTACTTTCAGATGCAACAGAAACTTTGCGGGTTGGTCAATCCGTTCGCGAGATATGGCAGTTTTGAGGTAAGAAACGCTTGAGAAACTCCAAATTTTCGCAGTTCTGATGCTCGAAACGAATAACGAGAACGGTCTAGGGGAAAACTACTCATACCGTTGTAATGGGGCTAGTTTCTACTTTCAGATGCAACAGAAACTTTGCGGATTGGTCAGTCCGATCGCGAGATATGGCAGTTTTGAAGTAAGAAACGCATGAGAAACTCCAAATTTTCGCAGTTCCGATGCTCGAAACGAATAACTAGAACGGTCTAGGGGAAAACTACTCATACCGTTGTAATGGGGCGAGTTTCTACTTTCAGATGCAACAGAAACTTTGCGGATTGGTCAATCCGTTCGCGAGATATGGCAGTTTTGAGGTAAGAAACGCTTGAGAAACTCCAAATTTTCGCAGTTCTGATGATCGAAACGAATAACTAGAACGGTCTAGGGGAAAGCTACTCATACCGTTGTAATGGGGCTAGTTTCTACTTTCAGATGCAACAGAAACTTTGCGGATTGGTCAATCCGTTCGCGAGATATGGCAGTTTTGAGGTAAGAAACGCTTGAGAAACACCAAATTTTCGCAGTTCTGACGCTCGAAACGAATAACTAGAACGGTCTAGGGGAAAACTACTCATACCGTTGTAATGGGGCTAGTTTCTACTTTCAGATGCAACAGAAACTTTGCGGATTGGTCAATCCGTTCGCGAGATATGGCAGTTTTGAGGTAAGAAACGCTTGAGAAACTCCAAATTTTTGCAGTTCTGATGCTCGAAACGAATAACTAGAACGGTCTAGGGGAAAACTACTCATACCGTTGTAATGGGGCTAGTTTCTACTTTCAGTTGCAACAGAAATTTTTCGGATTGGTCAATCCGTTCGCGAGATATGGCAGTTTTGAGGTAAGAAACACTTGAGAAACTACAAATTTTCGCAGTTCTGATGCTCGAAACGAATAACTAGAACGGTCTAGGGGAAAACTACTCATACCGTTGTAATGGGGCTAGTTTCTACTTTCAGATGCAACAGAAACTTTGCGGATTGGTCAATCCGTTCGCGAGATATTGCAGTTTTGAGGTAAGAAACGCTTGAGAAACTCCAAATTTTCGCAGTTCTGATGCTCGAAACGAATAACTAGAACGGTCTAGGGGAAAACTACTCATACCGTTGTAATGGGGCTAGTTTCTACTTTCAGATGCAACAGAAACTTTGCGGATTGGTCAATCCGTTCGCGAGATATGGCAGTTTTGAGGTAAGAAACGCTTGAGAAACACCAAATTTTCGCAGTTCTGACGCTCGAAACGAATAACTAGAACGGTGTGGGGGAAAACTACTCATACCGTTGTAATGGGGCTAGTTTCTACTTTCAGATGCAACAGAAACTTTGCGGATTGGTCAATCCGTTCGCGAGATATGGCAGTTTTGAGGTAAGAAACGCTTGAGAAACTCCAAATTTTTGCAGTTCTGATGCGCGAAACGAATAACTAGAACGGTCTAGGGGAAAACTACTCATACCGTTGTAATGGGGCTAGTTTCTACTTTCAGATGCAACAGAAATTTTTCGGATTGGTCAATCCGTTCGCGAGATATGGCAGTTTTGAGGTAAGAAACGCTTGAGAAACTACAAATTTTCGCAGTTCTGATGCTCGAAACGAATAACTAGAACGGTCTAGGGGAAAACTACTCATACCGTTGTAATGGGGCTAGTTTCTACTTTCAGATGCAACAGAAACTTTGCGGATTGGTCAATCCGTTCGCGAGATATGGCAGTTTTGAGGTAAGAAACGCTTGAGAAACTCCAAATTTTCGCAGTTCTGATGCTCGAAACGAATAACGAGAACGGTCTAGGGGAAAACTACTCATACCGTTGTAATGGGGCTAGTTTCTACTTTCAGATGCAACAGAAACTTTGCGGATTGGTCAGTCCGATCGCGAGATATGGCAGTTTTGAAGTAAGAAACGCATGAGGAACTCCAAATTTTCGCAGTTCCGATGCTCGAAACGAATAACTAGAACGGTCTAGGGGAAAACTACTCATACCGTTGTAATGGGGCGAGTTTCTACTTTCAGATGCAACAGAAACTTTGCGGATTGGTCAATCCGTTCGCGAGATATGGCAGTTTTGAGGTAAGAAACGCTTGAGAAACTCCAAATTTTCGCAGTTCTGATGATCGAAACGAATAACTAGAACGGTCTAGGGGAAAACTACTCATACCGTTGTAATGGGGCTAGTTTCTACTTTCAAGTGCAACAGAAACTTTGCGGATTGGTCAATCCGTTCGCGAGATATGGCAGTTTTGAGGTAAGAAACGCTTGAGAAACTCGAAATTTTCGCAGTTCTGATGCTCGAAACGAATAACTAGAACGGTCTAGGGGAAAACTACTCATACCGTTGTAATGGGGCTAGTTTCTACTTTCAGATGCAACAGAAACTTTGCGGATTGGTCAGTCCGTTCGCGAGATATGGCAGTTTTGAGGTAAGAAACGCTTGAGAAACTCCAAATTTTCGCAGTTCTGATGCTCGAAACGAATAACTAGAACGGTCTAGGGGAAAACTACTCATACCGTTGTAATGGGGCTAGTTTCTACTTTCAGATGCAACAGAGACTTTCCGGATTGGTCAATCCGTTCGCGAGATATGGCAGTTTTGAGGTAAGAAACGCTTGAGAAACTCCAAATTTTCGCAGTTCTGATGCTCGAAACGAATAACTAGAACGGTCTAGGGGAAAACTACTCATACCGTTGTAATGGGGCTAGTTTCTACTGTCAGATGCAACAGAGACTTTCCGGATTGGTCAATCCGTTCGCGAGATATGGCAGTTTTGAGGTAAGAAACGCTTGAGAAACTCCAAATTTTCGCAGTTCTGATGCTCGAAACGAATAACTAGAACGGCCTAGGGGAAAACTACTCATACCGTTGTAATGGGGCTAGTTTCTACTTTCAGATGCAACAGAAACTTTGCGGATTGGTCAATCCGTTCGCGAGATATGGCAGTTTTGAGGTAAGAAACGCTTGAGAAACTCCAAATTTTCGCAGTTCTGATGCTCGAAACGAATAACTAGAACGGTCTAGGGGAAAACTACTCATACCGTTGTAATGGGGCGAGTTTCTACTTTCAGATGCCACAGAAACTTTGCGGATTGGTCAATCCGTTCGCGAGATATGGCAGTTTTGAGGTAAGAAACGCTTGAGAAACACCAAATTTTCGCAGTTCTGACGCTCGAAACGAATAACTAGAACGGTCTAGGGGAAAACTACTCATACCGTTGTAATGGGGCTAGTTTCTACTTTCAGATGCAACAGAAACTTTGCGGATTGGTCAATCCGTTCGCGAGATATGGCAGTTTTGAGGTAAGAAACGCTTGAGAAACTCCAAATTTTTGCAGTTCTGATGCTCGAAACGAATAACTAGAACGGTCTAGGGGAAAACTACTCATACCGTTGTAATGGGGCTAGTTTCTACTTTCAGATGCAACAGAAATTTTTCGGATTGGTCAATCCGTTCGCGAGATATGGCAGTTTTGAGGTAAGAAACGCTTGAGAAACTACAAATTTTCGCAGTTCTGATGCTCGAAACGAATAACTAGAACGGTCTAGGGGAAAACTACTCATACCGTTGTAATGGGGCTAGTTTCTACTTTCAGATGCAACAGAAACTTTGGGGATTGGTCAATCCGTTCGCGAGATATTGCAGTTTTGAAGTAAGAAACGCATGAGAAACTCCAAATTTTCGCAGTTCCGATGCTCGAAACGAATAACTAGAACGGTCTAGGGGAAAACTACTCATACCGTTGTAATGGGGCGAGTTTCTACTTTCAGATGCAACAGAAACTTTGCAGATTGGTCAATCCGTTCGCGAGATATGGCAGTTTTGAGGTAAGAAACGCTTGAGAAACTCCAAATTTTCGCAGTTCTGATGCTCGAAACGAATAACTAGAACGGTCTAGGGGAAAACTACTCATACCGTTGTAATGGGGCTAGTTTCTACTTTCAAGTGCAACAGAAACTTTGCGGATTGGTCAATCCGTTCGCGAGATATGGCAGTTTTGAGGTAAGAAACGCTTGAGAAACTCCAAATTTTCGCAGTTCTGATGCTCGAAACGAATAACTAGAACGGTCTAGGGGAAAACTACTCATACCGTTGTAATGGGGCTAGTTTCTACTTTCAGATGCAACAGAAACTTTGCGGATTGGTCAGTCCGTTCGCGAGATATGGCAGTTTTGAGGTAAGAAACGCTTGAGAAACTCCAAATTTTCGCAGTTCTGATGCTCGAAACGAATAACTAGAACGGTCTAGGGGAAAACTACTCATACCGTTGTAATGGGGCTAGTTTCTACTTTCAGATGCAACAGAGACTTTCCGGATTGGTCAATCCGTTCGCGAGATATGGCAGTTTTGAGGTAAGAAACGCTTGAGAAACTCCAAATTTTCGCAGTTCTGATGCTCGAAACGAATAACTAGAACGGTCTAGGGGAAAACTACTCATACCGTTGTAATGGGGCTAGTTTCTACTGTCAGATGCAACAGAGACTTTCCGGATTGGTCAATCCGTTCGCGAGATATGGCAGTTTTGAGGTAAGAAACGCTTGAGAAACTCCAAATTTTCGCAGTTCTGATGCTCGAAACGAATAACTGGAACGGCCTAGGGGAAAACTACTCATACCGTTGTAATGGGGCTAGTTTCTACTTTCAGATGCAACAGAAACTTTGCGGATTGGTCAATCCGTTCGCGAGATATGGCAGTTTTGAGGTAAGAAACGCTTGAGAAACTCCAAATTTTCGCAGTTCTGATGCTCGAAACGAATAACTAGAACGGTCTAGGGGAAAACTACTCATACCGTTGTAATGGGGCGAGTTTCTACTTTCAGATGCAACAGAAACTTTGCGGATTGGTCAATCCGTTCGCGAGATATGGCAGTTTTGAGGTAAGAAACGCTTGAGAAACACCAAATTTTCGCAGTTCTGACGCTCGAAACGAATAACTAGAACGGTCTAGGGGAAAACTACTCATACCGTTGTAATGGGGCTAGTTTCTACTTTCAGATGCAACAGAAACTTTGCGGATTGGTCAATCCGTTCGCGAGATATGGCAGTTTTGAGGTAAGAAACGCTTGAGAAACTCCAAATTTTTGCAGTTCTGATGCTCGAAACGAATAACTAGAACGGTCTAGGGGAAAACTACTCATACCGTTGTAATGGGGCTAGTTTCTACTTTCAGATGCAACAGAAATTTTTCGGATTGGTCAATCCGTTCGCGAGATATGGCAGTTTTGAGGTAAGAAACGCTTGAGAAACTCCAAATTTTCGCAGTTCTGATGCTCGAAACGAATAACTAGAACGGTCTAGGGGAAAACTACTCATACCGTTGTAATGGGGCTAGTTTCTACTGTCAGATGCAACAGAGACTTTCCGGATTGGTCAATCCGTTCGCGAGATATGGCAGTTTTGAGGTAAGAAACGCTTGAGAAACTCCAAATTTTCGCAGTTCTGATGCTCGAAACGAATAACTAGAACGGCCTAGGGGAAAACTACTCATACCGTTGTAATGGGGCTAGTTTCTACTTTCAGATGCAACAGAAACTTTGCGGATTGGTCAATCCGTTCGCGAGATATGGCAGTTTTGAGGTAAGAAACGCTTGAGAAACTCCAAATTTTCGCAGTTCTGATGCTCGAAACGAATAACTAGAACGATCTAGGGGAAAACTACTCATACCGTTGTAATGGGGCGAGTTTCTACTTTCAGATGCCACAGAAACTTTGCGGATTGGTCAATCCGTTCGCGAGATATGGCAGTTTTGAGGTAAGAAACGCTTGAGAAACACCAAATTTTCGCAGTTCTGACGCTCGAAACGAATAACTAGAACGGTCTAGGGGAAAACTACTCATACCGTTGTAATGGGGCTAGTTTCTACTTTCAGATGCAACAGAAACTTTGCGGATTGGTCAATCCGTTCGCGAGATATGGCAGTTTTGAGGTAAGAAACGCTTGAGAAACTCCAAATTTTTGCAGTTCTGATGCTCGAAACGAATAACTAGAACGGTCTAGGGGAAAACTACTCATACCGTTGTAATGGGGCTAGTTTCTACTTTCAGATGCAACAGAAATTTTTCGGATTGGTCAATCCGTTCGCGAGATATGGCAGTTTTGAGGTAAGAAACGCTTGAGAAACTACAAATTTTCGCAGTTCTGATGCTCGAAACGAATAACTAGAACGGTCTAGGGGAAAACTACTCATACCGTTGTAATGGGGCTAGTTTCTACTTTCAGATGCAACAGAAACTTTGGGGATTGGTCAATCCGTTCGCGAGATATTGCAGTTTTGAAGTAAGAAACGCATGAGAAACTCCAAATTTTCGCAGTTCCGATGCTCGAAACGAATAACTAGAACGGTCTAGGGGAAAACTACTCATACCGTTGTAATGGGGCGAGTTTCTACTTTCAGATGCAACAGAAACTTTGCAGATTGGTCAATCCGTTCGCGAGATATGGCAGTTTTGAGGTAAGAAACGCTTGAGAAACTCCAAATTTTCGCAGTTCTGATGCTCGAAACGAATAACTAGAACGGTCTAGGGGAAAACTACTCATACCGTTGTAATGGGGCTAGTTTCTACTTTCAAGTGCAACAGAAACTTTGCGGATTGGTCAATCCGTTCGCGAGATATGGCAGTTTTGAGGTAAGAAACGCTTGAGAAACTCCAAATTTTCGCAGTTCTGATGCTCGAAACGAATAACTAGAACGGTCTAGGGGAAAACTACTCATACCGTTGTAATGGGGCTAGTTTCTACTTTCAGATGCAACAGAAACTTTGCGGATTGGTCAGTCCGTTCGCGAGATATGGCAGTTTTGAGGTAAGAAACGCTTGAGAAACTCCAAATTTTCGCAGTTCTGATGCTCGAAACGAATAACTAGAACGGTCTAGGGGAAAACTACTCATACCTTTGTAATGGGGCTAGTTTCTACTTTCAGATGCAACAGAGACTTTCCGGATTGGTCAATCCGTTCGCGAGATATGGCAGTTTTGAGGTAAGAAACGCTTGAGAAACTCCAAA
>NW_027480186.1:0-32867 GCF_051014685.1 Ptiloglossa arizonensis | reverse complement strand
TACGTTATACGTTATACGTTATTCGTTATACGTTATACGTTATACGTTATACGTTATACGTTATACGTTATACGTTATACGTTATGCGTTATAGGATATACGTTATACGTTATACGTTGTACGTTATACGTTATACGTTGTACGTTATACGTTCTACGTTATACGTTATACGTTAAACGTTGTACGTTATACGTTATACGTCATACGTTATACGTTATACGTTATACGTTATACGTTCTACGTTATACGTTATACGTTAAACGTTGTACGTTATACGTTATACGTTATACGTATACGTTATACGTTATACGTTATGCGTTATACGTTATACGTTATACGTTATACGTTATAGGTTATACGTTATACGTTATACGTTATACGATATACGTTATACGTAATATGTAATACGTCATACGTTTTACGTTAATCGTTATACGTTATACGTTATACGCTATACGTTATACGTTATACGTTATACGTTATACGTTATACGTTATACGTTACACGTTATACGTTATACGTTATACGTTACACGTTATACGTTATACGTTATACGTTATACGTTATACGTCATACGTTATACGTTATACGTTATACGTTATTCGTTATACGTTATACGTTATACGTTATACGTTATACGTTATACGTTATGCGTTATAGGATATACGTTATACGTTATACGTTGTACGTTATACGTTATACGTTATACGTTATACGTTATACGTTACACGTTATACGTTATACGTTAAACGTTGTACGTTATACGTTATACGATATACGTTATACGTTATATTATACGTTATACGTTATACGTTATGTGTTATAGGATATACGTTATACGTTATACGTTGTACGTTATACGTTATACGTTATACGTTAAACGTTGTACGTTATACGTTATACGTTATACGTTATACGTTATATTATACGTTATACGTTATGCGTTATACGTATACGTTATACGTTATACGTTATGCGTTATACGTTATACGTTATACGTTATACGTTATAGGTTATACGTTATACGTTATACGTTATACGTTAAACGTTGTACGTTATACGTTATGCGTCATACGTTATACGTTATACGTTATACGTTATACGTTATACGTTATACGTTATACGTTATACGTAATATGTAATACGTCATACGTTTTACGTTAATCGTTATACGTTATACGTTATACGCTATATGTTATACGTTATACGTTATACGTGTTACGTTAAACGTTGTACGTTATACGTTATACGTTATACGTTATACGTTATACGTTATACGTTATACGTTATACGTTATACGTTATACGTTATACGTTATACGTTATACGTTATACGTTATACGTTATACGTTATACGTTACACGTTATACGTTATACGTTATACGTTATACGTTATACGTTATACGTTATACGTTATACGTTATACGTTATACGTTATACGTTATACGTTATACGTTATACGTTATACGTTATGCGTTATAGGATATACGTTATACGTTATACGTTATACGTTATACGTTGTACGTTATACGTTATACGTTATACGTTATACGTTATACGTTATACGTTATACGTTATATTATACGTTATACGTTATACGTTATGTGTTATAGGATATACGTTATACGTTATACGTTGTACGTTATACGTTATACGTTATACGTTAAACGTTGTACGTTATACGTTATACGTTATACGTTATTCGTTATACGTTATACGTTATACGTTATACGTTATACGTTATACGTTATACGTTATACGTTACACGTTATACGTTATACGTTATACGTTATACGTTATACGTTATACGTTATACGTTATACGTTATACGTTATACGTTATACGTTATACGTTATACGTTATACGTTGTACGTTATACGTTGTACGTTATACGTTATACGTTATACGTTATACGTTATACTTTATACGTTATACGTTATACGTTATACGTTATACGTTATACGTTATACGTTATACGTTATACGTTATACGTTATACGTTATACGTTATACGTTATACGTTATACGTTATACGTTATACGTTATACGACATACGTTATACGTTATACGTTATACGTTATACGTTATACGTTATACGTTATACGTTATACGTTATACGTTATACGTTATACGTTATACGTTATACGTTATACGTTATGCGTTATAGGATATACGTTATACGTTATACGTTATACGTTATACGTTGTACGTTATACGTTATACGTTATACGTTATACGTTATACGTTATACGTTATACGTTATACGTTATACGTTATATTATACGTTATACGTTATACGTTATGTGTTATAGGATATACGTTATACGTTATACGTTGTACGTTATACGTTATACGTTATACGTTAAACGTTGTACGTTATACGTTATACGTTATACGTTATTCGTTATACGTTATACGTTATACGTTATACGTTATGCGTTATAGGATATACGTTATACGTTATACGTTATACGTAATATGTAATACGTCATACGTTTTACGTTAATCGTTATACGTTATACGTTATACGCTATACTTTATACGTTATACGTTATACGTTATACGTTATACGTTATACGTTATACGTTATACGTTATACATTATACGTTATACGCTATACGTTATACGTTATACGTTATACGTTAAACGTTGTATGTTATACGATATACGTCATTCGTTATACGATATACGTTATACGTTATACGTTCTACGTTATACGTTATACGTTAAACGTTGTACGTTATACGTTATACGTTATACGTTATACGTTATACGTTATACGTTATACGTTATACGTTATACGTTATACATTATACGTTATACGCTATACGTTATACGTTATACGTTATACGTTATACATTATACGTTATACGCTATACGTTATACGTTATACGTTATACGTTAAACGTTGTATGTTGTACGTTATACGTCATTCGTTATACGATATACGTTATACGTTATACGTTCTACGTTATACGTTATACGTTAAACGTTGTACGTTATACGTTATACGTTATACGTTATACGTTATACGTTATACGTTATACGTTATACATTATACGTTATACGCTATACGTTATACGTTATACGTTATACGTTAAACGTTGTACGTTATACGTTATGCGTCATACGTTATACGTTATACGTTATACGTTATACGTTATACGTTATACGTTATACGTAATATGTAATACGTCATACGTTTTACGTTAATCGTTATACGTTATACGTTATACGCTATATGTTATACGTTATACGTTATACGTGTTACGTTAAACGTTGTACGTTATACGTTATACGTTATACGTTATACGTTATACGTTATACGTTATACGTTATACGTTAAACGTTATACGTTATACGTTATACGTTATACGTTATACGTTATACGTTATACGTTATACGTTATACGTTATACGTTATACGTTATACGTTATACGTTATACGTTATACGTTATACGTTATACGTTATACGTTATACGTTATACATTATACGTTATACGTTATACGTTATACGTTATACGTTATATTATACGTTATACGTTATACGTTATGTGTTATAGGATATACGTTATACGTTATACGTTGTACGTTATACGTTATACGTTATACGTTAAACGTTGTACGTTATACGTTATACGTTATACGTTATTCGTTATACGTTATACGTTATACGTTATACGTTATACGTTATACGTTATACGTTATACGTTATGCGTTATAGGATATACGTTATACGTTATACGTTGTACGTTATACGTTATACGTTGTACGTTATACGTTCTACGTTATACGTTATACGTTAAACGTTGTACGTTATACGTTATACGTCATACGTTATACGTTATACGTTATACGTTATACGTTCTACGTTATACGTTATACGTTAAACGTTGTACGTTATACGTTATACGTTATACGTATACGTTATACGTTATACGTTATGCGTTATACGTTATACGTTATACGTTATACGTTATAGGTTATACGTTATACGTTATACGTTATACGATATACGTTATACGTAATATGTAATACGTCATACGTTTTACGTTAATCGTTATACGTTATACGTTATACGCTATACGTTATACGTTATACGTTATACGTTATACGTTATACGTTATACGTTACACGTTATACGTTATACGTTATACGTTACACGTTATACGTTATACGTTATACGTTATACGTCATACGTTATACGTTATACGTTATACGTTATTCGTTATACGTTATACGTTATACGTTATACGTTATACGTTATACGTTATGCGTTATAGGATATACGTTATACGTTATACGTTGTACGTTATACGTTATACGTTATACGTTATACGTTATACGTTACACGTTATACGTTATACGTTAAACGTTGTACGTTATACGTTATACGATATACGTTATACGTTATATTATACGTTATACGTTATACGTTATGTGTTATAGGATATACGTTATACGTTATACGTTGTACGTTATACGTTATACGTTATACGTTAAACGTTGTACGTTATACGTTATACGTTATACGTTATTCGTTATACGTTATACGTTATACGTTATACGTTATACGTTATACGTTATACGTTATACGTTATACGTTAAACGTTGTACGTTATACGTTATACGTTATACGTTATACGTTATACGTTATACGTTATACGTTGTACGTTATACGTTATACGTTATACGTTATACGTTATACGTTATACGTTATACGTTATACGTTATACGTTATACGTTATACGTTATACGTTATACGTTATACGTTATACATTATACGTTATACGCTATACGTTATACGTTATACGTTATACGTTAAACGTTGTATGTTATACGTTATACGTCATTCGTTATACGATATACGTTATACGTTATACGTTCTACGTTATACGTTATACGTTAAACGTTGTACGTTATACGTTATACGTTATACGTTATACGTTATACGTTATACGTTATACGTTATACGTTATACATTATACGTTATACGCTATACGTTATACGTTATACGTTATACGTTATACATTATACGTTATACGCTATACGTTATACGTTATACGTTATACGTTAAACGTTGTATGTTATACGTTATACGTCATTCGTTATACGATATACGTTATACGTTTTACGTTCTACGTTATACGTTATACGTTAAACGTTGTACGTTATACGTTATACGTTATACGTTATACGTTATACGTTATACGTTATACGTTATACGTTATACATTATACGTTATACGCTATACGTTATACGTTATACGTTATACGTTAAACGTTGTACGTTATACGTAATGCGTCATACGTTATACGTTATACGTTATACGTTATACGTTATACGTTATACGTTATACGTAATATGTAATACGTCATTCGTTTTACGTTAATCGTTATACGTTATACGTTATACGCTATATGTTATACGTTATACGTTATACGTGTTACGTTATACGTTATACGTTATACGTTATACGTTATACGTTATACGTTATGCGTTATACGTTATACGTTATACGTTATACGTTATACGTTATACGTTATACATTATACGTTATACGTTATACGTTATACGTTATACGTTATACGTTATACGTTATACGTTATACGTTATACGTTATACGTTATACGTTATACGTTATACGTTATACGTTATACGACATACGTTATACGTTATACGTTATACGTTATACGTTATACGTTATACGACATACGTTATACGTTATACGTTATACGTTATACGTTATACGTTATACGTTGTACGTTATACGTTGTACGTTGTACGTTATACGTTATACGTTATACGCTATACGTTATACGTTATACGTTATTCGTTAAACGTTGTACGTTATACGTTATGCGTTATACGTTATACGTTATACGTTATATTATACGTTATACGTTATACGTTATGTGTTATAGGATATACGTTATACGTTATACGTTGTACGTTATACGTTATACGTTATACGTTAAACGTTGTACGTTATACGTTATACGTTATACGTTATTCGTTATACGTTATACGTTATACGTTATACGTTATACGTTATACGTTATACGTTATACGTTATACGTTATACGTTATACGTTATACGTTATACGTTATACGTTATACGTTATACGTTATACGTTATACGTTATACGTTATACGTTATACGTTATACGTTATACGTTATACGTTATACGTTATACGTTATACGTTATACGTTATACGTTATACGTTATACGTTATACGTTATACGTTGTACGTTATACGTTGTACGTTATACGTTATACGTTATACGTTATACGTTATACTTTATACGTTATACGTTATACGTTATACGTTATACGTTATACGTTATACGTTATACGTTATACGTTATACGTTATACGTTAAACGTTATACGTTATACGTTATACGTTATACGTTATACGTTATACGTTATACGTTATACGTTATACGTTATACGTTATACGTTATACGTTATACGTTATACGTTATACGTTATACGTTATACGTTATACGTTATACGTTATACATTATACGTTATACGTTATACGTTATACGTTATACGTTATATTATACGTTATACGTTATACGTTATGTGTTATAGGATATACGTTATACGTTATACGTTGTACGTTATACGTTATACGTTATACGTTAAACGTTGTACGTTATACGTTATACGTTATACGTTATTCGTTATACGTTATACGTTATACGTTATACGTTATACGTTATACGTTATACGTTATACGTTATGCGTTATAGGATATACGTTATACGTTATACGTTGTACGTTATACGTTATACGTTGTACGTTATACGTTCTACGTTATACGTTATACGTTAAACGTTGTACGTTATACGTTATACGTCATACGTTATACGTTATACGTTATACGTTATACGTTCTACGTTATACGTTATACGTTAAACGTTGTACGTTATACGTTATACGTTATACGTATACGTTATACGTTATACGTTATGCGTTATACGTTATACGTTATACGTTATACGTTATAGGTTATACGTTATACGTTATACGTTATACGATATACGTTATACGTAATATGTAATACGTCATACGTTTTACGTTAATCGTTATACGTTATACGTTATACGCTATACGTTATACGTTATACGTTATACGTTATACGTTATACGTTATACGTTACACGTTATACGTTATACGTTATACGTTACACGTTATACGTTATACGTTATACGTTATACGTCATACGTTATACGTTATACGTTATACGTTATTCGTTATACGTTATACGTTATACGTTATACGTTATACGTTATACGTTATGCGTTATAGGATATACGTTATACGTTATACGTTGTACGTTATACGTTATACGTTATACGTTATACGTTATACGTTACACGTTATACGTTATACGTTAAACGTTGTACGTTATACGTTATACGATATACGTTATACGTTATATTATACGTTATACGTTATACGTTATGTGTTATAGGATATACGTTATACGTTATACGTTGTACGTTATACGTTATACGTTATACGTTAAACGTTGTACGTTATACGTTATACGTTATACGTTATTCGTTATACGTTATACGTTATACGTTATACGTTATACGTTATACGTTATACGTTATACGTTATACGTTAAACGTTGTACGTTATACGTTATACGTTATACGTTATACGTTATACGTTATACGTTATACGTTGTACGTTATACGTTATACGTTATACGTTATACGTTATACGTTATACGTTATACGTTATACGTTATACGTTATACGTTATACGTTATACGTTATACGTTATACGTTATACGTTATACATTATACGTTATACGCTATACGTTATACGTTATACGTTATACGTTAAACGTTGTATGTTATACGTTATACGTCATTCGTTATACGATATACGTTATACGTTATACGTTCTACGTTATACGTTATACGTTAAACGTTGTACGTTATACGTTATACGTTATACGTTATACGTTATACGTTATACGTTATACGTTATACGTTATACATTATACGTTATACGCTATACGTTATACGTTATACGTTATACGTTATACATTATACGTTATACGCTATACGTTATACGTTATACGTTATACGTTAAACGTTGTATGTTATACGTTATACGTCATTCGTTATACGATATACGTTATACGTTTTACGTTCTACGTTATACGTTATACGTTAAACGTTGTACGTTATACGTTATACGTTATACGTTATACGTTATACGTTATACGTTATACGTTATACGTTATACATTATACGTTATACGCTATACGTTATACGTTATACGTTATACGTTAAACGTTGTACGTTATACGTAATGCGTCATACGTTATACGTTATACGTTATACGTTATACGTTATACGTTATACGTTATACGTAATATGTAATACGTCATACGTTTTACGTTAATCGTTATACGTTATACGTTATACGCTATATGTTATACGTTATACGTTATACGTGTTACGTTATACGTTATACGTTATACGTTATACGTTATACGTTATACGTTATGCGTTATACGTTATACGTTATACGTTATACGTTATACGTTATACGTTATACATTATACGTTATACGTTATACGTTATACGTTATACGTTATACGTTATACGTTATACGTTATACGTTATACGTTATACGTTATACGTTATACGTTATACGTTATACGTTATACGACATACGTTATACGTTATACGTTATACGTTATACGTTATACGTTATACGACATACGTTATACGTTATACGTTATACGTTATACGTTATACGTTATACGTTGTACGTTATACGTTGTACGTTGTACGTTATACGTTATACGTTATACGCTATACGTTATACGTTATACGTTATTCGTTAAACGTTGTACGTTATACGTTATGCGTCATACGTTATACGTTATACGTTATACGTTATACGTTATACGTTATACGTTATACGTTATACGTTATACGTTATACGTTATACGTTATACGTAATATGTAATACGTCATACGTTTTACGTTAATCGTTATACGTTATACGTTATACGCTATACGTTATACGTTATACGTTATACGTGTTACGTTATACGTTATACGTTATACGTTATACGTTATACGTTATACGTTATACGTTATACGTTATACGTTATACGTTATACGTTATACGTTATACGTTATACGTTATACGTTATACGTTATACGTTATACGTTATACGTTATACGTTATACGTTATACGTTATACGTTATACGTTATACGTTATACGTTATACGTTATACGTTGTACGTTATACGTTGTACGTTATACGTTATACGTTATACGTTATACGTTATACTTTATACGTTATACGTTATACGTTATACGTTATACGTTATACGTTATACGTTATACGTTATACGTTATACGTTATACGTTATACGTTATACGTTATACGTTATACGTTATACGTTATACGTTATACGTTATACGTTATACGACATACGTTATACGTTATACGTTATACGTTATACGTTATACGTTATACGTTATACGTTATACGTTATACGTTATACGTTATACGTTATACGTTATACGACATACGTTATACGTTATACGTTATACGTTATACGTTATACGTTATACGACATACGTTATACGTTGTACGTTATACGTTATACGTTATACGTTATACGTTGTACGTTATACGTTGTACGTTGTACGTTATACGTTATACGTTATACGCTATACGTTATACGTTATACGTTATTCGTTAAACGTTGTACGTTATACGTTATGCGTCATACGTTATACGTTATACGTTATACGTTATACGTTATACGTTATACGTTATACGTTATACGTTATACGTTATACGTAATATGTAATACGTCATACGTTTTACGTTAATCGTTATACGTTATACGTTATACGCTATACGTTATACGTTATACGTTATACGTTATACGTTATACGTTATACGTTATACGTTAAACGTTGTACGTTATACGTTATACGTTATACGTTATTCGTTATACGTTATACGTTATACGTTATACGTTATACGTTATACGTTATACGTTATACGTTATGCGTTATAGGATATACGTTATACGTTATACGTTGTACGTTATACGTTATACGTTGTAAGTTATACGTTCTACGTTATACGTTATACGTTAAACGTTGTACGTTATACGTTGTACGTTGTACGTTATACGTTATACGCTATACGTTATACGTTATACGTTATTCGTTAAACGTTGTACGTTATACGTTATGCGTCATACGTTATACGTTATACGTTATACGTTATACGTTATACGTTATACGTTATACGTTATACGTTATACGTTATACGTTATACGTAATATGTAATACGTCATACGTTTTACGTTAATCGTTATACGTTGTACGTTATACGTTATACGTTATACGTTATACGTTATACGTTATACTTTATACGTTATACGTTATACGTTATACGTTATACGTTATACGTTATACGTTATACGTTATACGTTATACGTTATACGTTATACGTTATACGTTATACGTTATACGTTATACGTTATACGTTATACGTTATACGTTATACGTTATACGTTATATTATACGTTATACGTTATACGTTATGTGTTATAGGATATACGTTATACGTTATACGTTGTACGTTATACGTTATACGTTATACGTTAAACGTTGTACGTTATACGTTATACGTTATACGTTATTCGTTATACGTTATACGTTATACGTTATACGTTATACGTTATACGTTATACGTTATACGTTATACGTTATGCGTTATAGGATATACGTTATACGTTATACGTTGTACGTTATACGTTATACGTTGTACGTTATACGTTCTACGTTATACGTTATACGTTAAACGTTGTACGTTATACGTTATACGTCATACGTTATACGTTATACGTTATACGTTATACGTTCTACGTTATACGTTATACGTTAAACGTTGTACGTTATACGTTATACGTTATACGTATACGTTATACGTTATACGTTATGCGTTATACGTTATACGTTATACGTTATACGTTATAGGTTATACGTTATACGTTATACGTTATACGATATACGTTATACGTAATATGTAATACGTCATACGTTTTACGTTAATCGTTATACGTTAATCGTTATACGTTATACGTTATACGCTATACGTTATACGTTATACGTTATACGTTATACGTTATACGTTATACGTTACACGTTATACGTTATACGTTATACGTTACACGTTATACGTTATACGTTATACGTTATACGTTATACGTTATACGTTATACGTTATACGTTATTCGTTATACGTTATACGTTATACGTTATACGTTATACGTTATACGTTATGCGTTATAGGATATACGTTATACGTTATACGTTGTACGTTATACGTTATACGTTATACGTTATACGTTATACGTTACACGTTATACGTTATACGTTAAACGTTGTACGTTATACGTTATACGATATACGTTATACGTTATATTATACGTTATACGTTATACGTTATGTGTTATAGGATATACGTTATACGTTATACGTTGTACGTTATACGTTATACGTTATACGTTAAACGTTGTACGTTATACGTTATACGTTATACGTTATTCGTTATACGTTATACGTTATACGTTATACGTTATACGTTATACGTTATACGTTATACGTTATACGTTAAACGTTGTACGTTATACGTTATACGTTATACGTTATACGTTATGTGTTATAGGATATACGTTATACGTTATACGTTGTACGTTATACGTTATACGTTATACGTTAAACGTTGTACGTTATACGTTATACGTTATACGTTATTCGTTATACGTTATACGTTATACGTTATACGTTATACGTTATACGTTATACGTTATACGTTATACGTTATGCGTTATAGGATATACGTTATACGTTATACGTTGTACGTTATACGTTATACGTTGTACGTTATACGTTCTACGTTATACGTTATACGTTAAACGTTGTACGTTATACGTTATACGTCATACGTTATACGTTATACGTTATACGTTATACGTTCTACGTTATACGTTATACGTTAAACGTTGTACGTTATACGTTATACGTTATACGTATACGTTATACGTTATACGTTATGCGTTATACGTTATACGTTATACGTTATACGTTATAGGTTATACGTTATACGTTATACGTTATACGATATACGTTATACGTAATATGTAATACGTCATACGTTTTACGTTAATCGTTATACGTTATACGTTATACGCTATACGTTATACGTTATACGTTATACGTTATACGTTATACGTTATACGTTACACGTTATACGTTATACGTTATACGTTACACGTTATACGTTATACGTTATACGTTATACGTCATACGTTATACGTTATACGTTATACGTTATTCGTTATACGTTATACGTTATACGTTATACGTTATACGTTATACGTTATGCGTTATAGGATATACGTTATACGTTATACGTTGTACGTTATACGTTATACGTTATACGTTATACGTTATACGTTACACGTTATACGTTATACGTTAAACGTTGTACGTTATACGTTATACGATATACGTTATACGTTATATTATACGTTATACGTTATACGTTATGTGTTATAGGATATACGTTATACGTTATACGTTGTACGTTATACGTTATACGTTATACGTTAAACGTTGTACGTTATACGTTATACGTTATACGTTATTCGTTATACGTTATACGTTATACGTTATACGTTATACGTTATACGTTATACGTTATACGTTATACGTTAAACGTTGTACGTTATACGTTATACGTTATACGTTATACGTTATACGTTATACGTTATACGTTGTACGTTATACGTTATACGTTATACGTTATACGTTATACGTTATACGTTATACGTTATACGTTATACGTTATACGTTATACGTTATACGTTATACGTTATACGTTATACATTATACGTTATACGCTATACGTTATACGTTATACGTTATACGTTAAACGTTGTATGTTATACGTTATACGTCATTCGTTATACGATATACGTTATACGTTATACGTTCTACGTTATACGTTATACGTTAAACGTTGTACGTTATACGTTATACGTTATACGTTATACGTTATACGTTATACGTTATACGTTATACGTTATACATTATACGTTATACGCTATACGTTATACGTTATACGTTATACGTTATACATTATACGTTATACGCTATACGTTATACGTTATACGTTATACGTTAAACGTTGTATGTTATACGTTATACGTCATTCGTTATACGATATACGTTATACGTTTTACGTTCTACGTTATACGTTATACGTTAAACGTTGTACGTTATACGTTATACGTTATACGTTATACGTTATACGTTATACGTTATACGTTATACGTTATACATTATACGTTATACGCTATACGTTATACGTTATACGTTATACGTTAAACGTTGTACGTTATACGTAATGCGTCATACGTTATACGTTATACGTTATACGTTATACGTTATACGTTATACGTTATACGTAATATGTAATACGTCATACGTTTTACGTTAATCGTTATACGTTATACGTTATACGCTATATGTTATACGTTATACGTTATACGTGTTACGTTATACGTTATACGTTATACGTTATACGTTATACGTTATACGTTATGCGTTATACGTTATACGTTATACGTTATACGTTATACGTTATACGTTATACTTATACGTTATACGTTATACGTTATACGTTATACGTTATACGTTATACGTTATACGTTATACGTTATACGTTATACGTTATACGTTATACGTTATACGACATACGTTATACGTTATACGTTATACGTTATACGTTATACGTTATACGACATACGTTATACGTTATACGTTATACGTTATACGTTATACGTTATACGTTGTACGTTATACGTTGTACGTTGTACGTTATACGTTATACGTTATACGCTATACGTTATACGTTATACGTTATTCGTTAAACGTTGTACGTTATACGTTATGCGTCATACGTTATACGTTATACGTTATACGTTATACGTTATACGTTATACGTTATACGTTATACGTTATACGTTATTACGTTATACGTTATACGTTATACGTTATACGTAATATGTAATACGTCATACGTTTTACGTTAATCGTTATACGTTATACGTTATACGCTATACGTTATACGTTATACGTTATACGTGTTACGTTATACGTTATACGTTATACGTTATACGTTATACGTTATACGTTATACGTTATACGTTATACGTTATACGTTATACGTTATACGTTATACGTTATACGTTATACGTTATACGTTATACGTTATACGTTATACGTTATACGTTATACGTTATACGTTATACGTTATACGTTATACGTTATACGTTATACGTTATACGTTATACGTTGTACGTTATACGTTGTACGTTATACGTTATACGTTATACGTTATACGTTATACTTTATACGTTATACGTTATACGTTATACGTTATACGTTATACGTTATACGTTATACGTTATACGTTATACGTTATACGTTATACGTTATACGTTATACGTTATACGTTATACGTTATACGTTATACGTTATACGACATACGTTATACGTTATACGTTATACGTTATACGTTATACGTTATACGTTATACGTTATACGTTATACGTTATACGTTATACGTTATACGTTATACGACATACGTTATACGTTATACGTTATACGTTATACGTTATACGTTATACGACATACGTTATACGTTGTACGTTATACGTTATACGTTATACGTTATACGTTGTACGTTATACGTTGTACGTTGTACGCTATACGTTATACGTTATACGCTATACGTTATACGTTATACGTTATTCGTTAAACGTTGTACGTTATACGTTATGCGTCATACGTTATACGTTATACGTTATACGTTATACGTTATACGTTATACGTTATACGTTATACGTTATACGTTATACGTTATACGTTATACGTAATATGTAATACGTCATACGTTTTACGTTAATCGTTATACGTTATACGTTATACGCTATACGTTATACGTTATACGTTATACGTTATACGTTATACGTTATACGTTATACGTTAAACGTTGTACGTTATACGTTATACGTTATACGTTATTCGTTATACGTTATACGTTATACGTTATACGTTATACGTTATACGTTATACGTTATACGTTATGCGTTATAGGATATACGTTATACGTTATACGTTGTACGTTATACGTTATACGTTGTAAGTTATACGTTCTACGTTATACGTTATACGTTAAACGTTGTACGTTATACGTTGTACGTTGTACGTTATACGTTATACGTTATACGCTATACGTTATACGTTATACGTTATTCGTTAAACGTTGTACGTTATACGTTATGCGTCATACGTTATACGTTATACGTTATACGTTATACGTTATACGTTATACGTTATACGTTATACGTTATACGTTATACGTAATATGTAATACGTCATACGTTTTACGTTAATCGTTATACGTTGTACGTTATACGTTATACGTTATACGTTATACGTTATACTTTATACGTTATACGTTATACGTTATACGTTATACGTTATACGTTATACGTTATACGTTATACGTTATACGTTATACGTTATACGTTATACGTTATACGTTATACGTTATACGTTATACGTTATACGTTATACGTTATACGTTATACGTTATATTATACGTTATACGTTATACGTTATGTGTTATAGGATATACGTTATACGTTATACGTTGTACGTTATACGTTATACGTTATACGTTAAACGTTGTACGTTATACGTTATACGTTATACGTTATTCGTTATACGTTATACGTTATACGTTATACGTTATACGTTATACGTTATACGTTATACGTTATGCGTTATAGGATATACGTTATACGTTATACGTTGTACGTTATACGTTATACGTTGTACGTTATACGTTCTACGTTATACGTTATACGTTAAACGTTGTACGTTATACGTTATACGTCATACGTTATACGTTATACGTTATACGTTATACGTTCTACGTTATACGTTATACGTTAAACGTTGTACGTTATACGTTATACGTTATACGTATACGTTATACGTTATACGTTATGCGTTATACGTTATACGTTATACGTTATACGTTATAGGTTATACGTTATACGTTATACGTTATACGATATACGTTATACGTAATATGTAATACGTCATACGTTTTACGTTAATCGTTATACGTTAATCGTTATACGTTATACGTTATACGCTATACGTTATACGTTATACGTTATACGTTATACGTTATACGTTATACGTTACACGTTATACGTTATACGTTATACGTTACACGTTATACGTTATACGTTATACGTTATACGTTATACGTTATACGTTATACGTTATACGTTATTCGTTATACGTTATACGTTATACGTTATACGTTATACGTTATACGTTATGCGTTATAGGATATACGTTATACGTTATACGTTGTACGTTATACGTTATACGTTATACGTTATACGTTATACGTTACACGTTATACGTTATACGTTAAACGTTGTACGTTATACGTTATACGATATACGTTATACGTTATATTATACGTTATACGTTATACGTTATGTGTTATAGGATATACGTTATACGTTATACGTTGTACGTTATACGTTATACGTTATACGTTAAACGTTGTACGTTATACGTTATACGTTATACGTTATTCGTTATACGTTATACGTTATACGTTATACGTTATACGTTATACGTTATACGTTATACGTTATACGTTAAACGTTGTACGTTATACGTTATACGTTATACGTTATACGTTATACGTTATACGTTATACGTTGTACGTTATACGTTATACGTTATACGTTATAAGTTATACGTTATACGTTATACGTTATACGTTATACGTTATACGTTATACGTTATACGTTATACGTTATACGTTATACATTATACGTTATACGCTATACGTTATACGTTATACGTTATACGTTAAACGTTGTAAATTATACGTTATACGTCATTCGTTATACGATATACGTTATACGTTATACGTTCTACGTTATACGTTATACGTTAAACGTTGTACGTTATACGTTATACGTTATACGTTATACGTTATACGTTATACGTTATACGTTATACGTTATACATTATACGTTATACGCTATACGTTATACGTTATACGTTATACGTTATACATTATACGTTATACGCTATACGTTATACGTTATACGTTATACGTTAAACGTTGTATGTTATACGTTATACGTCATTCGTTATACGATATACGTTATACGTTTTACGTTCTACGTTATACGTTATACGTTAAACGTTGTACGTTATACGTTATACGTTATACGTTATACGTTATACGTTATACGTTATACGTTATACATTATACGTTATACGCTATACGTTATACGTTATACGTTATACGTTAAACGTTGTACGTTATACGTAATGCGTCATACGTTATACGTTATACGTTATACGTTATACGTTATACGTTATACGTTATACGTAATATGTAATACGTCATACGTTTTACGTTAATCGTTATACATTATACGTTATACGCTATATGTTATACGTTATACGTTATACGTGTTACGTTATACGTTATACGTTATACGTTATACGTTATACGTTATACGTTATGCGTTATACGTTATACGTTATACGTTATACGTTATACGTTATACGTTATACATTATACGTTATACGTTATACGTTATACGTTATACGTTATACGTTATACGTTATACGTTATACGTTATACGTTATACGTTATACGTTATACGTTATACGTTATACGTTATACGTTATACGACATACGTTATACGTTATACGTTATACGTTATACGTTATACGTTATACGACATACGTTATACGTTATACGTTATACGTTATACGTTATACGTTATACGTTGTACGTTATACGTTGTACGTTGTACGTTATACGTTATACGTTATACGCTATACGTTATACGTTATACGTTATTCGTTAAACGTTGTACGTTATACGTTATGCGTCATACGTTATACGTTATACGTTATACGTTATACGTTATACGTTATACGTTATACGTTATACGTTATACGTTATACGTTATACGTAATATGTAATACGTCATACGTTTTACGTTAATCGTTATACGTTATACGTTATACGCTATACGTTATACGTTATACGTTATACGTGTTACGTTATACGTTATACGTTATACGTTATACGTTATACGTTATACGTTATACGTTATACGTTATACGTTATACGTTATACGTTATACGTTATACGTTATACGTTATACGTTATACGTTATACGTTATACGTTATACGTTATACGTTATACGTTATACGTTATACGTTATACGTTATACGTTATACGTTATACGTTATACGTTATACGTTGTACGTTATACGTTGTACGTTATACGTTATACGTTATACGTTATACGTTATACTTTATACGTTATACGTTATACGTTATACGTTATACGTTATACGTTATACGTTATACGTTATACGTTATACGTTATACGTTATACGTTATACGTTATACGTTATACGTTATACGTTATACGTTATACGACATACGTTATACGTTATACGTTATACGTTATACGTTATACGTTATACGTTATACGTTATACGTTATACGTTATACGTTATACGACATACGTTATACGTTATACGTTATACGTTATACGTTATACGTTATACGACATACGTTATACGTTATACGTTATACGTTATACGTTATACGTTATACGTTGTACGTTATACGTTGTACGTTGTACGTTATACGTTATACGTTATACGCTATACGTTATACGTTATACGTTATTCGTTAAACGTTGTACGTTATACGTTATGCGTCATACGTTATACGTTATACGTTATACGTTATACGTTATACGTTATACGTTATACGTTATACGTTATACGTTATACGTAATATGTAATACGTCATACGTTTTACGTTAATCGTTATACGTTATACGTTATACGCTATACGTTATACGTTATACGTTATACGTTATACGTTATACGTTATACGTTATACGTTATACGTTATACGTTATACGTTATACGTTATACGTTATACGTTATACGTTATACGTTATACGTTATACGTTATACGTTATACGTTATACGTTATACGTTATACGTTATACGTTATACGTTATACGTTATACGTTATACGTTGTACGTTATACGTTGTACGTTATACGTTATACGTTATACGTTATACGTTATACTTTATACGTTATACGTTATACGTTATACGTTATACGTTATACGTTATACGTTATACGTTATACGTTATACGTTATACGTTATACGTTATACGTTATACGTTATACGTTATACGTTATACGACATACGTTATACGTTATACGTTATACGTTATACGTTATACGTTATACGTTATACGTTATACGTTATACGTTATACGTTATACGTTATACGTTATACGTTATACGTTATACGTTATACGTTATGCGTTATAGGATATACGTTATACGTTATACGTTATACGTTATACGTTGTACGTTATACGTTATACGTTATACGTTATACGTTATACGTTATACGTTATACGTTATATTATACGTTATACGTTATACGTTATGTGTTATAGGATATACGTTATACGTTATACGTTATACGTTATACGTTATACGTTATACGTTATACGTTATACGTTATACGTTATACGTTATACGTTATACGTTATGCGTTATAGGATATACGTTATACGTTATACGTTATACGTTATACGTTGTACGTTATACGTTATACGTTATACGTTATACGTTATACGTTATACGTTATACGTTATATTATACGTTATACGTTATACGTTATGTGTTATAGGATATACGTTATACGTTATACGTTGTACGTTATACGTTATACGTTATACGTTAAACGTTGTACGTTATACGTTATACGTTATACGTTATTCGTTATACGTTATACGTTATACGTTATACGTTATACGTTATACGTTATACGTTATACGTTATACGTTATACGTTATACGTTATACGTTGTACGTTATACGTTGTACGTTGTACGTTATACGTTATACGTTATACGCTATACGTTATACGTTATACGTTATTCGTTAAACGTTGTACGTTATACGTTATGCGTCATACGTTATACGTTATACGTTATACGTTATACGTTATACGTTATACGTTATACGTTATACGTTATACGTAATATGTAATACGTCATACGTTTTACGTTAATCGTTATACGTTATACGTTATACGCTATACGTTATACGTTATACGTTATACGTGTTACGTTATACGTTATACGTTATACGTTATACGTTATACGTTATACGTTATACGTTATACGTTATACGTTATACGTTATACGTTATACGTTACACGTTATACGTTATACGTTATACGTTATACGTTATACGTTATACGTTATACGTTATACGTTATACGTTATACGTTATACGTTATACGTTATACGTTATACGTTGTACGTTATACGTTGTACGTTATACGTTATACGTTATACGTTATACGTTATACTTTATACGTTATACGTTATACGTTATACGTTATACGTTATACGTTATACGTTATACGTTATACGTTATACGTTATACGTTATACGTTATACGTTATACGTTATACGTTATACGTTATACGTTATACGACATACGTTATACGTTATACGTTATACGTTATACGTTATACGTTATACGTTATACGTTATACGTTATACGTTATACGTTATACGTTATACGTTATACGTTATACGTTATGCGTTATAGGATATACGTTATACGTTATACGTTATACGTTATACGTTGTACGTTATACGTTATACGTTATACGTTATACGTTATACGTTATACGTTATACGTTATACGTTATACGTTATATTATACGTTATACGTTATACGTTATGTGTTATAGGATATACGTTATACGTTATACGTTGTACGTTATACGTTATACGTTATACGTTAAACGTTGTACGTTATACGTTATACGTTATACGTTATTCGTTATACGTTATACGTTATACGTTATACGTTATGCGTTATAGGATATACGTTATACGTTATACGTTATACGTTATGCGTTATAGGATATACGTTATACGTTATACGTTATACGTAATATGTAATACGTCATACGTTTTACGTTAATCGTTATACGTTATACGTTATACGCTATACTTTATACGTTATACGTTATACGTTATACGTGTTACGTTATACGTTATACGTTATACGTTATACGTTATACGTGTTACGTTATACGTTATACGTTATACGTTATACGTTATACGTTATACGTTATACGTTACACGTTATACGTTATACGTTATACGTTATACGTTATACGTTATACGTTACACGTTATACGTTATACGTTATACGACATACGTTATACGTTATACGTTATACGTTATACGTTATACGTTATACGACATACGTTATACGTTATACGTTATACGTTATACGTTATACGTTATACGTTATACGTTATACGTTATACGTTATACGTTATACGTTATACGTTATACGTTATACGTTATACGTTATACGTTATGCGTTATAGGATATACGTTATACGTTATACGTTATACGTTATACATTATACGTTATACGCTATACGTTATACGTTATACGTTATACGTTAAACGTTGTATGTTATACGATATACGTCATTCGTTATACGATATACGTTATACGTTATACGTTCTACGTTATACGTTATACGTTAAACGTTGTACGTTATACGTTATACGTTATACGTTATACGTTATACGTTATACGTTATACGTTATACGTTATACATTATACGTTATACGCTATACGTTATACGTTATACGTTATACGTTATACATTATACGTTATACGCTATACGTTATACGTTATACGTTATACGTTAAACGTTGTATGTTGTACGTTATACGTCATTCGTTATACGATATACGTTATACGTTATACGTTCTACGTTATACGTTATACGTTAAACGTTGTACGTTATACGTTATACGTTATACGTTATACGTTATACGTTATACGTTATACGTTATACATTATACGTTATACGCTATACGTTATACGTTATACGTTATACGTTAAACGTTGTACGTTATACGTTATGCGTCATACGTTATACGTTATACGTTATACGTTATACGTTATACGTTATACGTTATACGTTATGCGTTATAGGATATACGTTATACGTTATACGTTGTACGTTATACGTTATACGTTATACGTTATACGTTATACGTTATACGTTATACGTTATACGTTAAGCGTTGTACGTTATACGTTATACGATATACGTTATACGTTATATTATACGTTATACGTTATACGTTATGTGTTATAGGATATACGTTATACGTTATACGTTGTACGTTATACGTCATACGTTATACGTTAAACGTTGTACGTTATTCGTTATACGTTATACGTTATTCGTTATACGTTATACGTTATACGTTATACGTTATACGTTATACGTTATACGTTATACGTTATACGTTGAACGTTGTACGTTATACGTTATACGTTATACGTTATACGTTATACGTTATACGTTATACGTTGTACGTTATACGTTATACGTTATACGTTATACGTTA
The DNA here is from genome assembly GCF_051014685.1 of Ptiloglossa arizonensis. NCBI lineage: Eukaryota > Metazoa > Arthropoda > Insecta > Hymenoptera > Colletidae > Ptiloglossa > Ptiloglossa arizonensis. The sequence continues at coordinate 10,153 of NW_027480186.1, read as the reverse complement.
TACGTTATACGTTATACGTTAAACGTTGTACGTTATACGTTATACGTTATACGTTATACGTTATACGTTATACGTTATACGTTATACGTTATACGTTATACGTTATACCTCACACGTTATACGTTATACGTTATACGTTATACATTATACGTTATACGATGAACGTTGTACGATATACGTTATACGTTATACGTTATACGTTATACGTTATACGTTAAACGTTGTACGTTATACGTTACACGTCATACGTTATACGTTATACGTTATACGTTATACGTTCTACGTTATACGTTATACGTTAAACGTTGTACGTTATACGTTATACGTTATACGTTATTCGTTATACGTTATACGTTATACGTTATACGTTATACGTTATACGTTATACGTTATACGTTATACGTTATACGTTATGCGTTATAGGATATACGTTATACGTTATACGTTGTACGTTATACGTTATACGTTGTACGTTATACGTTCTACGTTATACGTTATACGTTAAACGTTGTACGTTATACGTTATACGTCATACGTTATACGTTATACGTTATACGTTATACGTTCTACGTTATACGTTATACGTTAAACATTGTACGTTATACGTTATACGTTATACGTTATACGTTATACGTTATACGTTATGCGTTATACGTTATACGTTATACGTTATACGTTATACGTTATACGTTATACGTTATACGTTATACGTTATACGTTATACGTTATACGTTATACGTTATACGTTATACGTTATACGTTATACGTTATACGTTATACGTAATATGTAATACGTCATACGTTTTACGTTAATCGTTATACGTTATACGTTATACGCTATACGTTATACGTTATACGTTATACGTTATACGTTATACGTTATACGTTATACGTTATACGTTATACGTTATACGTTATACGTTATACGTTATACGTTATACGTTATACGTTATACGTTATACGTTATACGTTATACGTTCTACGTTATACGTTATACGTTATACGTTATACGTTATACGTTATACGTTATACGTTATACGTTATACGTTATACGTTATACGTTATACGTTATACGTTATGCGTTATAGGATATACGTTATACGTTATACGTTGTACGTTATACGTTATACGTTATACGTTATACGTTATACGTTATACGTTATACGTTAAACGATGTACGTTATACGTTATACGTTATACGTTATACGTTATACGTTATACGTTATACGTTATAATTTATACGTTATACGTTATACGTTATACGTTATACGTTATACGTTATACGTTATACGTTAAACGTTGTACGTTATACGTTATACGCTATACGTTATACGTTATACGTTATACGTTATACGTTATACGTTATACGTTATACGTTATACGTTATACGTTATACGTTATACGTTATACGTTATACGTTATACGTTATACGTTACACGTTATACGTTACACGTTATACGTTATACGTTATACGTTATACGTTATACGTTGTACGTTATACGTTATACGTTACACGTTATACGTTATACGTTATATGTTATACGTCATGCGATATACGTTATACCTTATTCGTTATACGGTATACGTTAAACGTTATACGTTATACGTTATACGTTAAGCGTTGTACGTTATACGTTATACGTTATACGTTATACGTTATACGTTATACGTTATGCGTTATACGTTGTACGTTATACGTTATACGTTATACGTTATACGTTGTACGTTATACGTTATACGTTGTACGTTATACGTTCTACGTTATACGTTATACGTTATACGTTATACGTTATACGTTATACGTTATACGTTATACGTTATACGTTATACGTTATACGTTATACGTTATACGTTATACGTTATACGTTATATGTTATACGTCATGCGATATACGTTATACGTTATTCGTTATACGGTATACGTTAAACGTTATACGTTATACGTTATACGTTAAGCGTTGTACGTTATACGTTATACGTTATACGTTATACGTTATACGTTACACGTTATACGTTATACGTGATACGTTATACGTTATACGTTATACGTTATACGTTATACGTTATACGTTATACGTTATACGTTATACGTTATGCGTTATAGGATATACGTTATACGTTATTCGTTGTACGTTATACGTTATACGTTATACGTTATATGTTATACGTCATGCGATATACGTTATACGTTATTCGTTATACGGTATACGTTAAACGTTATACGTTATACGTTATACGTTAAGCGTTGTACGTTATACGTTATACGTTATACGTTATACGTTATACGTTATACGTTATGCGTTATACGTTATACGTTATACGTTATACGTTATACGTTATACGTTATACGTTATACGTTATACGTTATACGTTATACGTTGTACGTTATACGTTATACGTTATACGTTATACGTTGTACGTTATACGTTATACGTTGTACGTTATACGTTCTACGTTATACGTTATACGTTAAACGTTGTACGTTATACGTTATACGTCATACGTTATACGTTATACGTTATACGTTATACGTTGTACGTTCTACGTTATACGTTATACGTTATACGTTGTACGTTATACGTTATACGTTGTACGTTATACGTTCTACGTTACACGTTATACGTTAAACGTTGTACGTTATACGTTATACGTCATACGTTATACGTTATACGTTCTACGTTATACGTTATACGTTAAACGTTGTACGTTATACGTTATACGTTATACGTTATACGTTCTACGTTATACGTTATACGTTAAACGTTGTACGTTATACGTTATACGTTATACGTTATTCGTTATACGTTATACGTTATACGTTATACGTTATACATTATACGTTATACGTAATACGTTATACGTTATGCGTTATGGGATATACGTTATACGTTATACGTTGTACGTTATACGTTATACGTTGTACGTTATACGTTCTACGTTATACGTTATACGTTAAACGTTGTACGTTATACGTTATACGTCATACGTTATACGTTATACGTTATACGTTATACGTTCTACGTTATACGTTATACGTTAAACGTTGTACGTTATACGTTATACGTTATACGTTATACGTTATACGTTATACGTTATACGTTATACGTTATGCGTTATAGGATATACGTTATACGGTATACGTTGTACGTTATACGTTATACGTTATACGTTATACGTTATACGTTATACGTTATACGTTACACGTTATACGTTATACGTTATACGTTATACGTTATACGTTATACGTTATACGTTATACGTTATACGTTATACGTTAAACGTTGTACGTTATACTATATATGTTATACGTTATTCGTTATACGTTATACGTTATACGTTATACGTTATACGTTATACGTTATACGTTATACGTTATACGTTATGCGTTATAGGATATACGTTATACGTTATACGTTCTACGTTATACGTTATACGTTAAAAGTTGTACGTTATACGTTACACGTTATCCGTTATACGTTATACGTTATACGTTATACGTTGTACGTTATACGTTATACGTTATACGTTATACCTTATACGTTATACGTTATACGTTATACGTTATACATTATACGTTATACGTTGAACGTTGTACGATATACGTTATACGTTATACGTTATACGTTATACGTTATACGTTAAACGTTGTACGTTATACGTTATACGTCATACGTTATACGTTATACGTTATACGTTATACGTTCTACGTTATACGTTATACGTTAAACGTTGTACGTTATACGTTATACGTTATACGTTATTCGTTATACGTATACGTTATACGTTATACGTTATACGTTATACGTTATACGTTATACGTTATACGTTATACGTTATACGTTATACGTTATACGTTATACGTTATACGTTATACGTTATACGTTATACGTTATACGTATACGTTCTACGTTATACGTTATACGTTAAACGTTGTACGTTATACGTTATACGTTATACGTTATACGTTATACGTTATACGTTATGCGTTATACGTTATACGTTGTACGTTATACATTATACGTTATACGTTGAACGTTGTACGATATACGTTATACGTTATACGTTATACGTTATACGTTATACGTTAAACGTTGTACGTTATACCTTATACGTTATACGTTATACGTTATACGTTATACATTATACGTTATACGTTGAACGTTGTACGATATACGTTATACGTTATACGTTATACGTTATACGTTATACGTTATACGTTATACCTTATACGTTATACGTTATACGTTATACGTTATACATTATACGTTATACGTTGAACGTTGTACGATATACGTTATACGTTATACGTTATACCTTATACGTTATACGTTATACGTTATACGTTATACGTTATACGTTATACGTTATACGTTATACGTTGTACGTTATGCGTTATACGTTATACGTTATACGTTATACGTTATACGTTATACGTTATACGTTATACGTTATACGTTATACGTTATACGTTATACGTTATACGTTATACGTTATACGTTATACGTTATTCGTTATACGTTATACGTTAATCGTTGTACGTTATACGTTATACGTTATACGTTATACGTTATACGTTATACGTTATACGTTATACGTTATACGTTGTACGTTATACGTTCTACGTTATACGTTATACGTTAAACATTGTACGTTATACGTTATACGTCATACGATATACGTTATACGTTATACGTTATACGTTATACGTTATACGTTCTACGTTATACGTTATACGTTAAACGTTGTACGTTATACGTTACACGTTATACGTTATACGTTATACGTTATACGTTATACGTTGTACGTTATACGTTATACGTTATACGTTATACGTTATACGTTATACGTTAAACGTTGTACGTTATACGTTATACGTTATACGTTATACGTTATACGTTATACGTTATACGTTATACGTTATACGTTATACGTTATACCTTATACGTTATACGTTATACGTTATACGTTATACGTTATACATTATACGTTATACGTTGAACGTTGTACGATATACGTTATACGTTATACGTTATACGTTATACGTTATACGTTAAACGTTGTACGTTATACGTTATACGTCATACGTTATACGTTATACGTTATACGTTATACGTTATACGTTATACGTTATACGTTATACGTTATACGTTATACGTTATACGTTATACGTTATACGTTATACGTTATACGTTATACGTAATATGTAATACGTCATACGTTTTACGTTAATCGTTATACGTTATACGTTATACGCTATACGTTATACGATATACGTTATACGTTATACGTTATACGTTATACGTTATACGTTATACGTTATACGTTATACGTTATACGTTATACGTTATACGTTATACGTTATACGTTATACGTTATACGTTATACGTTATACGTTATACGTTATACGTTATACGTTATACGTTATACGTTATACGTTATACGTTATACGTTATACGTTATACGTTATACGTTATACGTTATGCGTTATAGGATATACGTTATACGTTATACGTTGTACGTTATACGTTATACGTTATACGTTATACGTTATACGTTATACGTTATACGTTAAACGATGTACGTTATACGTTATACGTTATACGTTATACGTTATACGTTATACGTTATAATTTATACGTTATACGTTATACGTTATACGTTATACGTTATACGTTATACGTTATACGTTAAACGTTGTACGTTATACGTTATACGCTATACGTTATACGTTATACGTTATACGTTATACGTTATACGTTATACGTTATACGTTATACGTTATACGTTATACGTTATACGTTATACGTTATACGTTATACGTTACACGTTATACGTTACACGTTATACGTTATACGTTATACGTTATACGTTATACGTTATACGTTATACGTTATACGTTATACGTTATACGTTATACGTTATACGTTATACGTTATGCGTTATAGGATATACGTTATACGTTATTCGTTGTACGTTATACGTTATACGTTATACGTTATATGTTATACGTCATGCGATATACGTTATACGTTATTCGTTATACGGTATACGTTAAACGTTATACGTTATACGTTATACGTTAAGCGTTGTACGTTATACGTTATACGTTATACGTTATACGTTATACGTTGTACGTTATGCGTTATACGTTATACGTTATACGTTATACGTTATACGTTATACGTTATACGTTATACGTTATACGTTATACGTTGTACGTTATGCGTTATACGTTATACGTTATACGTTATACGTTATACGTTATACGTTATACGTTATACGTTATACGTTATACGTTATACGTTATACGTTATACGTTATACGTTATACGTTATACGTTATACGTTATACGTTAATCGTTGTACGTTATACGTTATACGTTATACGTTATACGTTATACGTTATACGTTATACGTTATACGTTATACGTTATACGTTGTACGTTATACGTTCTACGTTATACGTTATACGTTAAACATTGTACGTTATACGTTATACGTCATACGATATACGTTATACGTTATACGTTATACGTTATACGTTATACGTTCTACGTTATACGTTATACGTTAAACGTTGTACGTTATACGTTACACGTTATACGTTATACGTTATACGTTATACGTTATACGTTGTACGTTATACGTTATACGTTATACGTTATACGTTATACGTTATACGTTAAACGTTGTACGTTATACGTTATACGTTATACGTTATACGTTATACGTTATACGTTATACGTTATACGTTATACGTTATACGTTATACCTTATACGTTATACGTTATACGTTATACGTTATACGTTATACATTATACGTTATACGTTGAACGTTGTACGATATACGTTATACGTTATACGTTATACGTTATACGTTATACGTTAAACGTTGTACGTTATACGTTATACGTCATACGTTATACGTTATACGTTATACGTTCTACGTTCTACGTTATACGTTATACGTTAAACGTTGTACGTTATACGTTATACGTTATACGTTATTCGTTATACGTTATTCGTTATACGTTATACGTTATACGTTATACGTTATACGTTATACGTTATACGTTATACGTTATACGTTATACGTTATACGTTCTACGTTATACGTTATACGTTAAACGTTGTACGTTATACGTTATACGTTATACGTTATACGTTATACGTTATACGTTATGCGTTATACGTTATACGTTGTACGTTATACGTTATACGTTATACGTTATACGTTATACGTTAAACGTTGTACGTTATACGTTATACGTTATACGTTATACGTTATACGTTATACGTTATACGTCATACGTTATACGTTATACGTTATACCTTATACGTTAAACGTTATACGTTATACGTTATACATTATACGTTATACGTTGAACGTTGTACGATATACGTTATACGTTATACGTTATACGTTATACGTTATACGTTAAACGTTGTACGTTATACGTTATACGTCATACGTTATACGTTATACGTTATACGTTATACGTTCTACGTTATACGTTATACGTTAAACGTTGTACGTTATACGTTATACGTTATACGTTATTCGTTATACGTTATACGTTATACGTTATACGTTATACGTTATACGTTATACGTTATGCGTTATAGGATATACGTTATACGTTATACGTTGTACGTTATACGTTATACGTTATACGTTATACATTATACGTTATACGTTGAACGTTGTACGATATACGTTATACGTTATACGTTATACGTTATACGTTATACGTTATACGTTATACGTTATACGTTATACGTTATACGTTATACGTTATACGTTATACGTTATACGTTATACGTTCTACCTTATACGTTATACGTTATACGTTATACGTTATACGTTATACGTTATACGTTATACGTTATACGTTATACGTTATACGTTATACGTTATACGTTATACCTTATACGTTAAACGTTATACGTTATACGTTATACATTATACGTTATACGTTGAACGTTGTACGATATACGTTATACGTTATACGTTATACGTTATACGTTATACGTTAAACGTTGTACGTTATACGTTATACGTCATACGTTATACGTTATACGTTATACGTTATACGTTATACGTTATACGTTATACGTTAAACTTTGTACGTTATACGTTATACGTTATACGTTATTCGTTATACGTTATACGTTATACGTTATATGTTATACGTTATACGTTATACGTTATACGTTATGCCTTATAGGATATACGTTATACGTTATACGTTGTACGTAATACGTTATACGTTGTACGTTATACGTTCTACGTTATACGTTATACGTTAAACGTTGAACGTTATACGTTATACGTTATACGTTATACGTTATACGTTATACGTTCTACGTTATACGTTATACGTTAAACGTTGTACGTTATACGTTATACGTTATACGTTATTCGTTATACGTTATACGTTATACGTTATACGTTATACGTTATACGTTATACGTTATACGTTATGCGTTATAGGATATACGTTATACGTTATACGTTGTACGTTATACGTTATACGTTATACGTTATACATTATACGTTATACGTTGAACGTTGTACGATATACGTTATACGTTATACGTTATACGTTATACGTTATACGTTATACGTTATACGTTATACGTTATACGTTATACGTTATACGTTATACCTTATACGTTATACGTTATACGTTATACGTTATACGTTATACGTTATACGTTATACGTTATACGTTATACGTTATACGTTATACGTTATACCTTATACGTTAAACGTTATACGTTATACGTTATACATTATACGTTATACGTTGAACGTTGTACGATATACGTTATACGTTATACGTTATACGTTATACGTTATACGTTAAACGTTGTACGTTATACGTTATACGTCATACGTTATACGTTATACGTTATACGTTATACGTTCTACGTTATACGTTATACGTTAAACGTTGTACGTTATACGTTATACGTTATACGTTATTCGTTATACGTTATACGTTATACGTTATATGTTATACGTTATACGTTATACGTTATACGTTATGCGTTATAGGATATACGTTATACGTTATACGTTGTACGTAATACGTTATACGTTGTACGTTATACGTTCTACGTTATACGTTATACGTTAAACGTTGTACGTTATACGTTATACGTTATACGTCATACGTTATACGTTATACGTTATACGTTATACGTTCTACGTTATACGTTATACGTTAAACGTTGTACATTATACGTTATACGTTATACGTTATACGTTATACGTTATACGTTATGTGTTATACGTTATACGTTATACGTTATACGTTATACGTTATACGATATACGTTATACGTTATACGTAATATGTAATACGTCATCCGTTTTACGTTAATCGTTATACGTTATACGTTATACGCTATACGTTATACGTTATACGTTATACGTTATACGTTATACGTTATAGGTTATACGTTATACGTTATATGTTATACGTTATACGTTATACGTTATACGTTATACGTTATACGTTATACGTTATACGTTATACGTTGTACGTTATACGTTATACGTTATACGTTATACGTTGTACGTTATACGTTATACGTTGTACGTTATACGTTCTACGTTATACGTTATACGTTAAACGTTGTACGTTATACGTTATACGTCATACGTTATACGTTATACGTTATACGTTATACGTTGTACGTTATACGTTATACGTTATACGTTATACGTTATACGTTATACGTTATACGTTATACGTTATACGTTCTACGTTATACGTTATACGTTAAACGTTGTACGTTATACGTTATACGTTATACGTTATACGTTATACGTTATACGTTATACGTTATGCGTTATACGTTATACGTTATACGTTATACGTTATACGTTATACGTTATACGTTATACGTTATACGTTATACGTTATACGTTATACGTTATACGTTATACGTTATACGTTATACGTTATACGTTATACGTTATACGTTATACGTTATACGTTATACGTTATACGTTATACGTTATACGTTAAACGTTGTACGTTATACGTTATACGTTATACGTTATACGTTATACGTTATACGTTACACGTTATACGTTATACGTTATACGTTATACGTTATACCTTATACGTTAAACGTTATACGT
>NW_027480185.1:0-32888 GCF_051014685.1 Ptiloglossa arizonensis | reverse complement strand
ATTCGTTATGCGTTATACGTTATGCGTTATACGTTATACGTTATACGTTATACGTAATACGTTATACGTTATACGTTATACGTTATACGTTATACGTTATACGTTATACGTTATACGTTATACGTTATACGTTATACGTTATACGTTATACGTTATACGTTATACGTTATACGTTATACGTTATACGCTATACGTTATACGTTATACGTTATACGTTATACGTTATACGTTATACGTTATACGTTATACGTTATACGTTATACGTTATACGTTATACGTTATACGTTATACGTTATTCGTTATACGTTATACGCTATACGTCATATGTAATATGTAATACGTTATACGTTATACGTTATACGTTATACGTTATACGTTATACGTTATACGTTATACGTTATACGTTATGCGTTATAGGTCATACCTTATACGTGATACGTCATACGTTATACGTTACACGTTATACGTTATACGTTATGCGTTATACGTTATACGTTATACGTTATACGTTATACGTTATACGTTGTGCGTTATACGTTATGCGTTATAGGATATACGTTATACGTTACACGTTATACGTTATACGTTATACTTTATACGTTATACGTTATACGTTATACGTTATACGTTATATGTTATACGTTATACGTTATACGTTACATGTTATACGTTATACGTTATACGTTATACGTTATACGTTATACGTTATACGTTATACGTTATACGTTATACGTTATACGTTATACGTTATACGTTACACGTTATGCGTTATAGGTCATACCTTATACGTGATACGTCATACGTTATACGTTACACGTTATACGTTATACGTTATGCGTTATACGTTATGCGTTATACGTTATACGTTATACGTTATACGTTATACGTTATACGTTATACGTTATACGTTATACGTTATACGTTATACGTTATACGTTATACGTTATACGTTATACGTTATACGTTATACGTTATACGTTATACGTTATACGTTATACGTTATACGTTATACGTTATACGTTATACGTTATACGTTATACGTTATACGTTATACGTTATACGTTATACGTTATACGTTATACGTTATACGTTATACGTTATACGTTATACGTTATACGTTATACGTTATACGTTATACGTTATACGTTATACGTTATACGTTATACGTTATACGTTATACGTTATACGTTATACGTTATACGTTATACGTTATACGTTATACGTTATACGTTATACGTTAAACGTTATGCGTTATACGTTATGCGTTATACGTTATACGTTATACGTTATACGTTATACGTTATACGTTATACGTTAAACGTTATACGTTATACGTTATTCGTTATACGTTATACGTTATGCGTTATACCTTATACGTTATACGTTATGCGTTATACGTTATACGTTATACGTTATACGTTATACGTTATACGTTTGACGTTATACGTTATACGTTGTACGTTAAAAGTTAAACGTTAGACGTTATAGGTTATACGTTAAACGTTGTACGTTATACGTTATATGTAATATGTAATACGTTATACGTTATACGTAATACGTTATACGTTATACGTTATACGTTATACGTTATACGTTATACGTTATACGTTATACGTTATACGTTATACGTTATACGTTATACGTTATACGTTATACGTTATACGTTATACGTTATACGTTATACGTTATACGTTATACGTTATACGTTATACGTTATACGTTATACGTTATACGTTATACGTTATACGTTATACGTTATACGTTATACGTTATACGTTATACGTTATACGTTATACGTTATACGTTATACGTTATACGTTATACGTTATACGTCATAGGTCATACGTTGTACGTTATACGTTGTACGTTATACGTTATACGTTATACGTTATACGTTATACGTTATTCGTTATACGTTATACGCTATACGTTATATGTAATATGTAATACGTTATACGTTATACGTAATACGTTATACGTTATACGTTATACGTTATACGTTATACGTTATGCGTTATAGGTCATACCTTATACGTGATACGTCATACGTTATACGTTACACGTTATACGTTATACGTTATGCGTTATACGTTATGCGTTATACGTTATACGTTATACGTTATACGTTATACGTTATACGTTGTGCGTTATACGTTATGCGTTATAGGATATACGTTATACGTTACACGTTATACGTTATACGTTATACTTTATACGTTATACGTTATACGTTATACGTTATACGTTATATGTTATACGTTATACGTTATACGTTACACGTTATACGTTATACGTTATACGTTATACGTTATACGTTATACGTTATACGTTATACGTTATACGTTATACGTTATACGTTATACGTTATACGTTATACGTTATACGTTATACGTTATACGTTATACGTTATACGTTATACGTTATACGTTATACGTTATACGTTATACGTTATACGTTATACGTTATACGTTATACGTTTACGTTATTCGTTATACGTTATACGTTATGCGTTATACGTTATACGTCATACGTTATGCGTTATACGTTATACGTTATACGTTATACGTTATACGTCTGACGTTATACGTTATACGGTATACGTTATACGTTATGCGTTATACGTTATACGTTATACGTTATACGTTATACGTTATACGGTATACGTTATGCGTTATACGCTATACGTTATGCGTTATAGGATATACATTATGCGTTATAGGATATACGTTATACGTGATACCTTGAACGTTATACGTTGTACGTTATACGTTATACGTTATACGTTATACGTTATACGTTATACGTTATACGTTATACGTTATACGTTATACGTTATACGTTATACGTTATACGTTATACGTTATACGTTATACGTTATACTTTATACGTTATACGTTATACGTTATACGTTATACGTTATAAGTTATACGTTGTGCGTTATACGTTATGCGTTATAGGATATACGTTATACGTTACACGTTATACGTTATACGTTATACTTTATACGTTATACGTTATACGTTATACGTTATACGTTATATCTTATACGTTATACGTTATACGTTATACGTTATACGTTATACGTTATACGTTATACGTTATACGTTATACGTTATACGTTATACGTTATACGTTATACGTTATACGTTATACGTTATACGTTATACGTTATACGTTATACGTTATACGTTATACGTTATACGTTATACGTTATACGTTATACGTTATACGTTATACGTTATACGTTATACGTTATACGTTATACGTTATACGTTATACGTTATACGTTATACGTTATACGTTGTACGTTATACGTTATACGTTATGCGTTATACGCTATACGTTATGCGTCATAGGTCATACCTTATACGTGATAATGTCATACGTTATACGTTATACGTTATACGTTATTCGTTATACGTTATACGTTATACGTTATACGTTATACGTTATACGATATACGTTATACGTTTACGTTATACGTTATACGTTATACGTTATACGTTATACGTTATACGTTATACGTTATACGTTTTACGTTATACGTTATACGTTATACGTTATACGTTATACGTTATGCGTTATACGTTATACGTTATACGTTATACGTTATACGTTATACGTTATACGTTATACGTTATACGTTATACGTTATACGTTATACGTTATACGTTATGCGTTATACGCTATACGTTATGCGTTATAGGATATACATTATGCGTTATAGGATATACGTTATACGTGATACCTTGTACGTTATACGTTGTACGTTATACGTTATACGTTATACGTTATACGTTATGCGTTATACGTTATACGTTATACGTTATACGTTATACGTTTGACGTTATACGTTATACGGTATACGTTATACGTTATGCGTTATACGTTATACGTTATACGTTATACGTTATACGGTATACGTTATGCGTTATACGCTATACGTTATGCGTTATAGGATATACATTATGCGTTATAGGATATACGTTATACGTGATACCTTGTACGTTATACGTTGTACGTTATACGTTATACGTTATACGTTATACGTTATACGTTATACGTTATACGTTATACGTTATACGTTATACGTTATACGTTATACGTTATACGTTATACGTTATACGTTATACGTTATACGTTATACGTTATACGTTATACGTTATACGTTATACGTTATACGTTATACGTTATACGTTATACGTTATACGTTATACGTTATACGTTATACGTTATACGTTATACGTTATACGTTATACGTTATACGTTATACGTTATACGTTATACGTTATACGTTATACGTTATACGTTATACGTTATACGTTATACGTTATACGTTATGCGTTATACGTTATGCGTTATACGTTATACGTTATACGTTATACGTTATACGTTATACGTTATACGTTATACGTTATACGTTATACGTTATACGTTATACGTTATACGTTATACGTTATACGTTATACGTTATACGTCATAGGTCATACGTTATACGTTGTACGTTATACGTTATACGTTATACGTTATACGTTATACGTTATTCGTTATACGTTATACGCTATACGATATATGTAATATGTAATACGTTATACGTTATACGTAATACGTTATACGTTATACGTTATACGTTATACGTTATACGTTATACGTTATGCGTTATAGGTCATACCTTATACGTGATACGTCATACGTTATACGTTACACGTTATACGTTATACGTTATGCGTTATACGTTATGCGTTATACGTCATACGTTATACGTTACACGTTATACGTTATACGTTATGCGTTATACGTTATGCGTTATACGTTATACGTTATACGTTATACGTTATACGTTATACGTTATACGTTATACGTTATACGTTATACGTTATTCGTTATACGTTATACGTTATGCGTTATACGTTATACGTTATACGTTATGCGTTATACGTTATACGTTATACGTTATACGCTATACGTTTGACGTTATACGTTATACGGTATACGTTATACGTTATGCGTTATACGTTATACGTTATACGTTATACGTTATACGTTATACGGTATACGTTATGCGTTATACGCTATACGTTATGCGTTATAGGATATACATTATGCGTTATAGGATATACGTTATACGTGATACCTTGTACGTTATACGTTATACGTTATACGTTATACGTTATACGTTATACGTTATACGTTATACGTTATACGTTATACGTTATACGTTATACGTTATACGTTATACGTTATACGTTATACGTTATACGTTATACGTTATACGTTATACGTTATACGTTATACGTTATACGTTATACGTTATACGTTATACGTTATACGTTATACGTTATAAGTTATACGTTATACGTTATACGTTATACGTTATACGTTATACGTTATGCGTTATACGTTATGCGTTATACGTTATACGTTATACGTTATACGTTATACGTTATACGTTATACGTTATACGTTATACGTTATACGTTATTCGTTATACGTTATACGTTATGCGTTATACGTTATACGTTATACGTTATGCGTTATACGTTATACGTTATACGTTATACGTTATACGTTTGACGTTATACGTTATACGGTATACGTTATACGTTATACGTTATGCGTTATACGTTATACGTTATACGTTATACGTTATACGGTATACGTTATGCGTTATACGCTATACGTTATGCGTTATAGGATATACATTATGCGTTATAGGATATACGTTATACGTGATACCTTGTACGTTATACGTTATACGTTATACGTTATACGTTATACGTTATACGTTATACGTTATACGTTATACGTTATACGTTATACGTTATACGTTATACGTTATACGTTATACGTTATACGTTATACGTTATACGTTATACGTTATACGTTATACGTTATACGTTATTCGTTATACGTTATACGTTATACGTTATACGTTATACGTTATACGTTATACGTTATACGTTATACGTTATACGTTATACGTTATACGTTATACGTTATACGTTATACGTTATACGTTATACGTTATACGTTATACGTTATACGTTATACGTTATACGTTATACGTTATACGTTATACGTTATACGTTATACGTTACACGTTATACGTTACACGTTATACGTTACACGTTATACGTTACACGTTATACGTTACACGTTATACGTTACACGTTATACGTTACACGTTATACGTTACACGTTATACGTTACACGTTATACGTTACACGTTATACGTTACACGTTATACGTTACACGTTATACGTTACACGTTATACGTTACACGTTATACGTTACACGTTATACGTTACACGTTATACGTTATACGTTATACGTTACACGTTATACGTTATACGTTATACGTTATACGTTATGCGTTATACGCTATACGTTATGCGTCATAGGTCATACCTTATACGTGATACGTCATACGTTGTACGTTATACGTTATACGTTATTCGTTATACGTTATACGTTATACGTTAGACGTTATACGTTATACGTTTTACGTTTTACGTTATACGTTATACGTTATACGTTATACATTATACGTTAGACGTTATACGTTATACGTTATACGTTATTCGTTATACGTTATACGTTATACGTTATATGTTATACGTTATACGTTATACGTTATACGTTATACGTTATACGTTATACGTTATACGTTATACGTTATACGTTATACGTTTTACGTTATACGTTATACGTTATACGTTATACATTATACGTTAGACGTTATACGTTATACGTTATACGTTATTCGTTATACGTTATGCGTTATACGTTATGTGTTATACGTTATACGTTATACGTTATACGTTACACGTTATACGTTATACGTTATGCGTTATACGTTATGCGTTATACGTTATACGTTATACGTTATACGTTATACGTTATACGTTATACGTTATACGTTATACGTTATACGTTATTCGTTATACGTTATACGTTATGCGTTATACGTTATACTTTATACGTTATGCGTTATACGTTATACGTTATACGTTATACGTTATACGTTTGACGTTATACGTTATACGGTATACGTTGTACGTTATGCGTTATACGTTATACGTTATACGTTATACGTTATACGTTATACGGTATACGTTATGCGTTATACGCTATACGTTATGCGTTATACGATATACATTATGCGTTATAGGATATACGTTATACGTGATACTTTGTACGTTATACGTTATACGTTATACGTTATACGTTATACGTTATACGTTATACGTTATACGTTATACGTTATACGTTATACGTTATACGTTATACGTTATACGTTATACGTTATACGTTATACGTTATACGTTATACGTTATACGTTATACGTTATACGTTATACGTTATACGTTATACGTTATACGTTATACGTTATACGTTATACGTTATACGTTATACGTTATACGTTATACGTTATACGTTATACGTTATACGTTATACGTTATACGTTATACGTTATACGTTATACGTTATACGTTATACGTTATACGTTATACGTTATACGTTATACGTTATACGTTATACGTTATACGTTATACGTTATACGTTATACGTTATACGTTATACGTTATACGTTATACGTTATACGTTATACGTTATACGTTATACGTTATACGTTATACGTTA
The DNA here is from genome assembly GCF_051014685.1 of Ptiloglossa arizonensis. Lineage (NCBI taxonomy): Eukaryota > Metazoa > Arthropoda > Insecta > Hymenoptera > Colletidae > Ptiloglossa > Ptiloglossa arizonensis. Next base: position 25,244 of record NW_027480185.1, on the reverse strand, counting down.
TACGTTATACGTTATATTATACGTTATACGTTATACGTTATATTATACGTTATACGTTATACGTTATACGTTATACGTTATACGTTATACGTTATACGTTATTCGTTATACGTTATACGTTATACGTTATACGTTATACGATATACGTTATACGTTTACGTTATACGTTATACGTTATACGTTATACGTTATACGTTATACGTTATACGTTATTCGTTATACGTTATACGTTATGCGTTATACGTTATACGTTATACGTTATGCGTTATACGTTATACGTTATACGTTATGCCTTATAGGATATACGTTAGACGCTACACGTTCCCGTTATACGTTATACGTTATACTTTATACGTTATACGTTATACGTTATACGTTATACGTTATACGTTATACGTTATACGTTATACTTTATACGTTATACGTTATACGTTATACGTTACACGTTATACGTTATACGTGATACGTTATACGTTATACGTTATACGTTATACGTTATACGTTATATTATACGTTATACGTTATACGTTATATTATACGTTATACGTTATACGTTATACGTTATACGTTATACGTTATACGTTATACGTTATACGTTATACGTTGTTCGTTATACGTTATACGATATACGTTATACGTTATACGATATACGTTATACGTTTACGTTATACGTTATACGTTATACGTTATACGTTATACGTTATACGTTATACGTTATACGTTATACGTTATACGTTATACGTTATACCTTATACGTTATACGTTATACGTTATACGTTATACGTTATACGTTATACGTTATACGTTATACGTTATACGTTATACGTTATACGTTATACGTTATTCGTTATACGTTATACGTTATGCGTTATACGTTACACGTTATACGTTATGCGTTATACGTTATACGTTATACGTTATACGTTATACGTTTGACGTTATACGTTATACGGTATACGTTATACGTTATGCGTTATATGTTATACGTTTGACGTTATACGTTATACGGTATACGTTATACGTTATGCGTTATACGTTATACGTGATACGTCATACGTTATACGTTACACGTTATACGTTATACGTTATACGTTATACGTTATGCGTTATAAGATATACGTTAGACGTTACACGTTCCCGTTATACGTTATACGTTATACTTTATACGTTATACGTTATACGTTATACGTTATACGTTATGCGTTATACGCTATACGTTATACGTTATGCGTTATACGTTATACGTTATACGTTATACGTTATACGTTATACGTTATACGTTATACGTTATACGTTATACGTTATACGTTATACGTTATACCTTGTACGTTATACGTTATACGTTATACGTTATACGTTATACGTTGTACGTTATACGTTATACGTTATACGTTATACGTTATACGTTATACGTTATACGTTATACGTTATACGTTATACGTTATACGTTACACGTTATACGTTATACGTGATACGTTATACGTTATACGTTATACGTTATTCGTTATACGTTATACGTTATACGTTATACGTTATACGTTATACGTTATACGTTATACGTTATACGTTATACGTTATACGTTATACGTTATACGTTATACGTTATGCGTTATACGCTATACGTTATGCGTCATAGGTCATACCTTATACGTGATACGTCATACGTTATACGTTACACGTTATACGTTATACGTTATGCGTTATACGTTATGCGTTATACGTCATACGTTATACGTTATACGTTATACGTTATACGTTATACGTTATACGTTATACGTTATACGTTATACGTTATTCGTTATACGTTATACGTTATGCGTTATACGTTATACGTTATACGTTATGCGTTATACGTTATACGTTGTACGTTATACGTTATACGTTTGACGTTATACGTTATACGGTATACGTTATACGTTATGCGTTATACGTTATACGTTATACGTTATACGTTATACGGTATACGTTATGCGTTATACGCTATACGTTATACGTTTTACGTTATACGTTATACGTTATACGTTATACATTATACGTTAGACGTTATACGTTATACGTTATACGTTAGACGTTATACGTTATACGTTTTACGTTTTACGTTATACGTTATACGTTATACGTTATACATTATACGTTAGACGTTATACGTTATACGTTATACGTTATACGTTATTCGTTATACGTTATACGTTATACGTTATATGTTATACGTTATACGTTATACGTTATACGTTATACGTTATACGTTATACGTTATACGTTATACGTTATACGTTATACGTTTTACGTTATACGTTATACGTTATACGTTATACATTATACGTTAGACGTTATACGTTATACGTTATACGTTATTCGTTATACGTTATGCGTTATACGTTATGTGTTATACGTTATACGTTATACGTTATACGTTACACGTTATACGTTATACGTTATGCGTTATACGTTATGCGTTATACGTTATACGTTATACGTTATACGTTATACGTTATACGTTATACGTTATACGTTATACGTTATACGTTATTCGTTATACGTTATACGTTATGCGTTATACGTTATACTTTATACGTTATGCGTTATACGTTATACGTTATACGTTATACGTTATACGTTTGACGTTATACGTTATACGGTATACGTTGTACGTTATGCGTTATACGTTATACGTTATACGTTATACGTTATACGGTATACGTTATGCGTTATACGCTATACGTTATGCGTTATACGATATACATTATGCGTTATAGGATATACGTTATACGTGATACTTTGTACGTTATACGTTATACGTTATACGTTATACGTTATACGTTATACGTTATACGTTATACGTTATACGTTATACGTTATACGTTATACGTTATACGTTATACGTTATACGTTATACGTTATACGTTATACGTTATACGTTATACGTTATACGTTATACGTTATACGTTATACGTTATACGTTATACGTTATACGTTATACGTTATACGTTATACGTTATACGTTATACGTTATACGTTATACGTTATACGTTATACGTTATACGTTATACGTTATACGTTATACGTTATACGTTATACGTTATACGTTATACGTTATACGTTATACGTTATACGTTATACGTTATACGTTATACGTTATACGTTATACGTTATACGTTATACGTTATACGTTATACGTTATACGTTATACGTTATACGTTATACGTTATACGTTATATTATACGTTATACGTTATACGTTATATTATACGTTATACGTTATACGTTATACGTTATACGTTATACGTTATACGTTATACGTTATACGTTATTCGTTATACGTTATACGTTATACGTTATACGTTATACGATATACGTTATACGTTTACGTTATACGTTATACGTTATACGTTATACGTTATACGTTATACGTTATACGTTATACGTTATACGTTATGAGTTATACGTTATACGTTATACGTTATACGTTATACGTTATACGTTATACGTTATACGTTATACGTTATACGTTATACGTTATACGTTATTCGTTATACGTTATACGTTATGCGTTATACGTTATACGTTATACGTTATGCGTTATACGTTATACGTTATACGTTATGCCTTATAGGATATACGTTAGACGCTACACGTTCCCGTTATACGTTATACGTTATACTTTATACGTTATACGTTATACGTTATACGTTATACGTTATACGTTATACGTTATACGTTATACTTTATACGTTATACGTTATACGTTATACGTTACACGTTATACGTTATACGTGATACGTTATACGTTATACGTTATACGTTATACGTTATACGTTATATTATACGTTATACGTTATACGTTATATTATACGTTATACGTTATACGTTATACGTTATACGTTATACGTTATACGTTATACGTTATACGTTATACGTTGTTCGTTATACGTTATACGATATACGTTATACGTTATACGATATACGTTATACGTTTACGTTATACGTTATACGTTATACGTTATACGTTATACGTTATACGTTATACGTTATACGTTATACGTTATACGTTATACGTTATACCTTATACGTTATACGTTATACGTTATACGTTATACGTTATACGTTATACGTTATACGTTATACGTTATACGTTATACGTTATACGTTATACGTTATTCGTTATACGTTATACGTTATGCGTTATACGTTACACGTTATACGTTATGCGTTATACGTTATACGTTATACGTTATACGTTATACGTTTGACGTTATACGTTATACGGTATACGTTATACGTTATGCGTTATACGTTATACGTTTGACGTTATACGTTATACGGTATACGTTATACGTTATGCGTTATACGTTATACGTGATACGTCATACGTTATACGTTACACGTTATACGTTATACGTTATACGTTATACGTTATGCGTTATAAGATATACGTTAGACGTTACACGTTCCCGTTATACGTTATACGTTATACTTTATACGTTATACGTTATACGTTATACGTTATACGTTATGCGTTATACGCTATACGTTATACGTTATGCGTTATACGTTATACGTTATACGTTATACGTTATACGTTATACGTTATACGTTATACGTTATACGTTATACGTTATACGTTATACGTTATACCTTGTACGTTATACGTTATACGTTATACGTTATACGTTATACGTTGTACGTTATACGTTATACGTTATACGTTATACGTTATACGTTATACGTTATACGTTATACGTTATACGTTATACGTTATACGTTACACGTTATACGTTATACGTGATACGTTATACGTTATACGTTATACGTTATTCGTTATACGTTATACGTTATACGTTATACGTTATACGTTATACGTTATACGTTATACGTTATACGTTATACGTTATACGTTATACGTTATACGTTATACGTTATGCGTTATACGCTATACGTTATGCGTCATAGGTCATACCTTATACGTGATACGTCATACGTTATACGTTACACGTTATACGTTATACGTTATGCGTTATACGTTATGCGTTATACGTCATACGTTATACGTTATACGTTATACGTTATACGTTATACGTTATACGTTATACGTTATACGTTATACGTTATTCGTTATACGTTATACGTTATGCGTTATACGTTATACGTTATACGTTATGCGTTATACGTTATACGTTATACGTTATACGTTATACGTTTGACGTTATACGTTATACGGTATACGTTATACGTTATGCGTTATACGTTATACGTTATACGTTATACGTTATACGGTATACGTTATGCGTTATACGCTATACGTTATACGTTTTACGTTATACGTTATACGTTATACGTTATACATTATACGTTAGACGTTATACGTTATACGTTATACGTTATTCGTTATACGTTATACGTTATACGTTATATGTTATACGTTATACGTTATACGTTATACGTTATACGTTATACGTTATACGTTATACGTTATACGTTATACGTTATATGTTATACGTTATACGTTATACGTTATACGTTATACGTTATACGTTATACGTTATACATTATACGTTATACGTTACACGTTATGCGCTATAGGTCATACCTTATACGTGATACGTCATACGTTATACGTTACACGTTATACGTTATACGTTATGCGTTATACGTTATGCGTTATACGTTATACGTTATACGTTATACGTTATACGTTATACGTTATACGTTATACGTTATACGTTATACGTTATTCGTTATACGTTATACGTTATGCGTTATACGTTATACGTTATACGTTATACGTTATACGTTATACGTTATACGTTATACGTTATACGTTATACGTTATACGTTATACGTTATGCGTTATACGTTATACGTTATACGTTATATGTTATACGTTATACGGTATACGTTATGCGTCATACGCTATACGTTATGCGTTATAGGATATACATTATGCGTTATAGGATATACGTTATACGTGATACCTTGTACGTTATACGTTATACGTTATACGTTATACGTTATACGTTATACGTTATGCGTTATACGTTATACGTTATACGTTATACGTTATACGTTTGACGTTATACGTTATACGGTATACGTTATACGTTATGCGTTATACGTTATACGTGATACGTCATACGTTATACGTTACACCTTATACGTTATACGTTATGCGTTATAGGATATACGTTATACGTTACACGTTATACGTTATACGTTATACGTTATACTTTATACGTTATACGTTATGCGTTATACGTTATGCGTTATACGTTATACGTTATACGTTATACGTTATACGTTATACGTTATACGTTATACGTTATACGTTATACGTTATACGTTATACGTTATACGTTATACGTTATACGTTATACGATATATGTTATACGTTTACGTTATACGTTATACGTTATACGTTATACGTTATACGTTATACGTTATACGTTATACGTTATACGTTATACGTTATACGTTATGCGTTATACGTTATACGTTATACGTTATACGTTATACGTTATACGTTATACGGTATACGTTATGCGTTATACGCTATACGTTATGCGTTATAGGATATACATTATGCGTTATAGGATATATGTTATACGTGATACCTTGTACGTTATACGTTATACGTTATACGTTATACGTTATACGTTATACGTTATACGTTATACGTTATACGTTATACGTTATACGTTATACGTTATACGTTATACGTTATACGTTATACGTTATACGTTATACGTTATGCGTTATACGCTATACGTTATGCGTCATAGGTCATACCTTATACGTGATACGTCATACGTTATACGTTACACGTTATACGTTATACGTTATGCGTTATACGTTATGCGTTATACGTTATACGTTATACGTTATACGTTATACGTTATACGTTATACGTAATACGTTATACGTTATACGTTATACGTTATACGTTATACGTTATACGTTATACGTTATACGTTATACGTTATACGTTATACGTTATACGTTATACGTTATACGTTATACGTTATACGTTATACGTTATACGTTATACGTTATACGTTATACGTTATACGTTATACGTTATACGTTATACGTTATACGTTATACGTTATACGTTTGACGTTATACGTTATACGTTGTACGTTATAAGTTAAACGTTAGACGTTATAGGTTTTACGTTAAACGTTGTACGTTATACGTTATATGTAATATGTAATACGTTATACGTTATACGTAATACGTTATACGTTATACGTTATACGTTATACGTTATACGTTATATGTCATAGGTCATACGTTATACGTTGTACGTTATACGTTATACGTTATACGTTATACGTTATACGTTATTCGTTATACGTTATACGCTATACGTTATATGTAATATGTAATACGTTATACGTTATACGTAATACGTTATACGTTATACGTTATACGTTATACGTTATACGTTATGCGTTATAGGTCATACCTTATACGTGATACGTCATACGTTATACGTTACACGTTATACGGTAGACGTTATGCGTTATACGTTATGCGTTATACGTCATACGTTATACGTTACACGTTATACGTTATATGTAATATGTAATACGTTATACGTTATACGTAATACGTTATACGTTATACGTTATACGTTATACGTTATACGTTATGCGTTATAGGTCATACCTTATACGTGATACGTCATACGTTATACGTTACACGTTATACGTTATACGTTATGCGTTATACGTTATGCGTTATACGTCATACGTTATACGTTACACGTTATACGTTATACGTTATGCGTTATACGTTATGCGTTATACGTTATACGTTATACGTTATACGTTATACGTTATACGTTATACGTTATACGTTATACGTTATACGTTATACGTTATACGTTATTCGTTATACGTTATACGTTATGCGTTATACGTTATACGTTATACGTTATGCGTTATACGTTATACGTTATACGTTATACGTTATACGTTTGACGTTATACGTTATACGGTATACGTTATACGTTATGCGTTATACGTTATACGTTATACGTTATACGTTATACGTTATACGGTATACGTTATGCGTTATACGCTATACGTTATGCGTTATAGGATATACATTATGCGTTATAGGATATACGTTATACGTGATACCTTGTACGTTATACGTTATACGTTATACGTTATACGTTATACGTTATACGTTATACGTTATACGTTATACGTTATACATTATACGTTATACGTTATACGTTATACGTTGTACGTTATACGTTATACGTTATACGTTATACGTTATACGTTATACGTTATACGTTATACGTTATACGTTATACGTTATACGTTATACGTTATACGTTATAAGTTATACGTTGTGCGTTATACGTTATGCGTTATAGGATATACGTTATACGTTACACGTTATACGTTATACGTTATACGTTATACGTTATACGTTATACGTTATACGTTATACGTTATACGTTATACGTTATACGTTATGCGTTATAGGATATACATTATGCGTTATAGGATATACGTTATACGTGATACCTTGTACGTTATACGGTATACGTTATGCGTTATACGCTATACGTTATGCGTTATAGGATATACATTATGCGTTATAGGATATACGTTATACGTGATACCTTGTACGTTATACGTTGTACGTTATACGTTATACGTTATACGTTATACGTTATACGTTATACGTTATACGTTATACGTTACACGTTATGCGTTATAGGTCATACCTTATACGTGATACGTCATACGTTATACGTTACACGTTATACGTTATACGTTATACGTTATACGTTATACGTTATACGTTATACGTTATACGTTATACGTTATACGTTATACGTTATACGTTACACGTTATGCGTTATAGGTCATACCTTATACGTGATACGTCATACGTTATACGTTACACGTTATACGTTATACGTTATACGTTATTCGTTATACGTTATACGTTATACGTTATGCGTTATACGTTATACGTTATACGTTATACGTTATACGTTTGACGTTATACGTTATACGGTATACGTTATACGTTATACGTTATGCGTTATACGTTATACGTTATACGTTATACGTTATACGGTATACGTTATGCGTTATACGCTATACGTTATGCGTTATAGGATATTCATTATGCGTTATAGGATATACGTTATACGTGATACCTTGTACGTTATACGTTATACGTTATACGTTATACGTTATACGTTATACGTTATACGTTATACGTTATACGTTATACGTTATACGTTATACGTTATACGTTATACGTTATACGTTATACGTTATACGTTATACGTTATACGTTATACGTTATACGTTATACGTTATACGTTATACGTTATACGTTATACGTTATACGTTATACGTTATACGTTATACGTTATACGTTATACGTTATACGTTATACGTTATACGTTATACGTTATACGTTATACGTTATACGTTATACGTTATACGTTATACGTTATACGTTATACGTTATACGTTATACGTTATACGTTATACGTTATACGTTATACGTTATACGTTATACGTTATACGTTATACGTTATACGTTATACGTCATAGGTCATACGTTATACGTTGTACGTTATAGGTTATACGTTATACGTTATACGTTATACGTTATTCGTTATACGTTATACGCTATACGTTATATGTAATATGTAATACGTTATACGTTATACGTAATACGTTATACGTTATACGTTATACGTTATACGTTATACGTTATACGTTATACGTTATGCGTTATAGGTCATACCTTATACGTGATACGTCATACGTTATACGTTACACGTTATACGTTATACGTTATGCGTTATACGTTATGCGTTATACGTCATACGTTATACGTTACACGTTATACGTTATACGTTATACGTTATGCGTTATACGTTATGCGTTATACGTTATACGTTATACGTTATACGTTATACGTTATACGTTATACGTTATACGTTATACGTTATACGTTATTCGTTATACGTTATACGTTATGCGTTATACGTTATACGTTATACGTTATGCGTTTTACGTTATACGTTATACGTTATACGTTATACGTTTGACGTTATACGTTATACGGTATACGTTATACGTTATGCGTTATACGTTATACGTTATACGTTATACGTTATACGGTATACGTTATGCGTTATACGCTATACGTTATGCGTTATAGGATATACATTATGCGTTATAGGATATACGTTATACGTGATACCTTGTACGTTATACGTTATACGTTATACGTTATACGTTATACGTTATACGTTATACGTTATACGTTATACGTTATACGTTATACGTTATACGTTATACGTTATACGTTATACGTTATACGTTATACGTTATACGTTATACGTTATACGTTATACGTTATACGTTATACGTTATACGTTATACGTTATACGTTATACGTTATACGTTATACGTTATACGTTATAAGTTATACGTTATACGTTATACGTTATACGTTATACGTTATACGTTATACGTTATGCGTTATACGTTATGCGTTATACGTTATACGTTATACGTTATACGTTATACGTTATACGTTATACGTTATACGTTATACGTTATACGTTATACGTTATTCGTTATACGTTATACGTTATGCGTTATACGTTATACGTTATACGTTATGCGTTATACGTTATACGTTATACGTTATACGTTATACGTTTGACGTTATACGTTATACGGTATACGTTATACGTTATACGTTATGCGTTATACGTTATACGTTATACGTTATACGTTATACGGTATACGTTATGCGTTATACGCTATACGTTATGCGTTATAGGATATACATTATGCGTTATAGGATATACGTTATACGTGATACCTTGTACGTTATACGTTACACGTTATACGTTATACGTTATACGTTATACGTTATACGTTATACGTTATACGTTATACGTTATACGTTATACGTTATACGTTATACGTTATACGTTATACGTTATACGTTATACGTTATACGTTATACGTTATACGTTATACGTTATACGTTATACGTTATACGTTATACGTTATACGTTATACGTTATACGTTATACGTTATACGTTATACGTTATACGTTATACGTTATACGTTATACGTTATAAGTTATACGTTATACGTTATACGTTATACGTTATACGTTATACGTTATACGTTATGCGTTATACGTTATGCGTTATACGTTATACGTTATACGTTATGCGTCATAGGTCATACGTTATACGTTGTACGTTATACGTTATACGTTATACGTTATACGTTATACGTTATACGTTATACGTTATACGTTATACGTTATACGTTATACGTTATACGTTATACGTTATACGTTATACGTTATACGTTATACGTTATACGTTATGCGTTATATGTTATGCGTTATACGTTATACGTTATACGTTATACGTTATACGTTATACGTTATACGTTAAACGTTATACGTTATACGTTATTCGTTATACGTTATACGTTATGCGTTATACGTTATACGTTATACGTTATGCGTTATACGTTATACGTTATACGTTATACGTTATACGTTATACGTTTGACGTTATACGTTATACGTTGTACGTTATAAGTTAAACGTTAGACGTTATAGGTTATACGTTAAACGTTGTACGTTATACGTTATATGTAATATGTAATACGTTATACGTTATACGTAATACGTTATACGTTATACGTTATACGTTATACGTTATACGTTATACGTTATACGTTATACGTTATACGTTATACGTTATACGTTATACGTTATACGTTATACGTTATACGTTATACGTTATACGTTATACGTTATACGTTATACGTTATACGTTATACGTTATACGTTATACGTTATACGTTATACGTTATACGTTATACGTTATACGTTATACGTTATACGTTATACGTTATACGTTATACGTTATACGTCATAGGTCATACGTTATACGTTGTACGTTATACGTTATACGTTATACGTTATACGTTATACGTTATTCGTTATACGTTATACGCTATACGTTATATGTAATATGTAATACGTTATACGTTATACGTAATACGTTATACGTTATACGTTATACGTTATACGTTATACGTTATGCGTTATAGGTCATACCTTATACGTGATACGTCATACGTTATACGTTACACGTTATACGTTATACGTTATGCGTTATCCGTTATGCGTTATACGTCATACGTTATACGTTACACGTTATACGTTATACGTTATGCGTTATACGTTATGCGTTATACGTTATACGTTATACGTTATACGTTATACGTTATACGTTATACGTTATACGTTATACGTTATACGTTATACGTTATACGTTATACGTTATACGTTATACGTCATAGGTCATACGTTATACGTTGTACGTTATACGTTATACGTTATACGTTATACGTTATACGTTATTCGTTATACGTTATACGCTATACGTTATATGTAATATGTAATACGTTATACGTTATACGTAATACGTTATACGTTATACGTTATACGTTATACGTTATACGTTATGCGTTATAGGTCATACCTTATACGTGATACGTCATACGTTATACGTTACACGTTATACGTTATACGTTATACGTTATACGTTATACGTTATACGTTATTCGTTATACGTTATACGTTATGCGTTATACGTTATACGTTATACGTTATGCGTTATACGTTATACGTGATACGTTATACGTTATACGTTTGACGTTATACGATTGACGTTATACGATATACGGTATACGTTATACGTTATACGTTATGCGTTATACGTTATACGTTATACGTTATACGTTATACGGTATACGTTATGCGTTATACGCTATACGTTATGCGTTATAGGATATACATTATGCGTTATAGGATATACGTTATACGTGATACCTTGTACGTTATACGTTACACGTTATACGTTATACGTTATACGTTATACGTTATACGTTATACGTTATACGTTATACGTTATACGTTATACGTTATACGTTATACGTTATACGTTATACGTTATACGTTATACGTTATACGTTATACGTTATACGTTATACGTTATACGTTATACGTTATACGTTATACGTTATACGTTATACGTTATACGTTATACGTTACACGTTATACGTTATACGTTATGCGTTATACGTTATGCGTTATACGTTATACGTTATACGTTATACGTTATACGTTATACGTTATACGTTATACGTTATACGTTATACGTTATACGTTATACGTTATACGTTATACGTTATACGTTATACGTTATACGTTATACGTTATACGTTATACGTTATACGCTATACGTTATACGTTATACGTTATACGTTATACGTTATACGTTATACGTTATACGTTATACGTTATACGTTATACGTTATACGTTATACGTTATACGTTATACGTCATAGGTCATACGTTATACGTTGTACGTTATACGTTATACGTTATACGTTATACGTTATACGTTATTCGTTATACGTTATACGCTATACGTTATATGTAATATGTAATACGTTATACGTTATACGTAATACGTTATACGTTATACGTTATACGTTATACGTTATACGTTATGCGTTATAGGTCATACCTTATACGTGATACGTCATACGTTATACGTTACACGTTATACGTTATACGTTATGCGTTATCCGTTATGCGTTATACGTCATACGTTATACGTTACACGTTATACGTTATACGTTATGCGTTATACGTTATGCGTTATACGTTATACGTTATACGTTATACGTTATACGTTATACGTTATACGTTATACGTTATACGTTATACGTTATTCGTTATACGTTATACGTTATGCGTTATACGTTATACGTTATACGTTATGCGTTATACGTTATACGTTATACGTTATACGTTATACGTTTGACGTTATACGTTATACGGTATACGTTATACGTTATGCGTTATACGTTATACGTTATACGTTATACGTTATACGGTATACGTTATGCGTTATACGCTATACGTTATGCGTTATAGGATATACATTATGCGTTATAGGATATACGTTATACGTGATACCTTGTACGTTATACGTTATACGTTATACGTTATACGTTATACGTTATACGTTATACGTTATACGTTATACGTTATACGTTATACGTTATACGTTATACGTTATACGTTATACGTTATACGTTATACGTTATACGTTATACGTTATACGTTATACGTTATACGTTATACGTTATACGTTATACGTTATACGTTATACGTTATACGTTATACGTTATACGTTATACGTTATACGTTATACGTTATACGTTATACGTTATACGTTATACGTTATACGTTATACGTTATACGTTATACGTTATACGTTATACGTTATACGTTATACGTTATACGTTATACGTTATACGTTATACGTTATACGTTATACGTTATACGTTATACGTTATACGTTATACGTTATACGTTATACGTTATACGTTATTCGTTATACGTTATACGTTATGCGTTATACGTTATACGTTATACGTTATGCGTTATACGTTATACGTTATACGTGATACGTTATACGTTATACGTTTGACGTTATACGTTATACGGTATACGTTATACGTTATACGTTATGCGTTATACGTTATACGTTATACGTTATACGTTATACGGTATACGTTATGCGTTATACGCTATACGTTATGCGTTATAGGATATACATTATGCGTTATAGGATATACGTTATACGTGATACCTTGTACGTTATACGTTACACGTTATACGTTATACGTTATACGTTATACGTTATACGTTATACGTTATACGTTATACGTTATACGTTATACGTTATACGTTATACGTTATACGTTATACGTTATACGTTATACGTTATACGTTATACGTTATACGTTATACGTTATACGTTATACGTTATACGTTATACGTTATACGTTATACGTTATACGTTATACGTTATACGTGATACGTCATACGTTGTACGTTATACGTTATACGTTATTCGTTATACGTTATACGTTATACGTTACACGTTATACGTTATACGATATACGTTTTACGTTATACGTTATACGTTATACGTTATACATTATACGTTAGACGTTATACGTTATACGTTATACGTTATTCGTTATACGTTATACGTTATACGTTATATGTTATACGTTATACGTTATACGTTATACGTTATACGTTATACGTTATACGTTATACGTTACACGTTATACGTTATACGTTTTACGTTATACGTTATACGTTATACGTTATACATTATACGTTAGACGTTATACGTTATACGTTATACGTTATTCGTTATACGTTATGCGTTATACGTTATGTGTTATACGTTATACGTTATACGTTATACGTTACACGTTATACGTTATACGTTATGCGTTATACGTTATGCGTTATACGTTATACGTTATACGTTATACGTTATACGTTATACGTTATACGTTATACGTTATTCGTTATACGTTATACGTTATGCGTTATACGTTATACTTTATACGTTATGCGTTATACGTTATACGTTATACGTTATACGTTATACGTTTGACGTTATACGTTATACGGTATACGTTGTACGTTATGCGTTATACGTTATACGTTATACGTTATTTGTTATGCGTTATAGGATATACATTATGCGTTATAGGATATACGTTATACGTGATACCTTGTACGTTATACGTTATACGTTATACGTGATACCTTGTACGTTATACGTTATACGTTATACGTTATACGTTATACGTTATACGTTATACGTTATACGTTATACGTTATACGTTATACGTTATACGTTATACGTTATACGTTATACGTTATACGTTATACGTTATACGTTATACGTTTTACGTTATACGTTATACGTTATACGTTATACGTTATACGTTATACGTTATACGTTATACGTTATACGTTATACGTTATACGTTATACGTTATACGTTATACGTTATACGTTATACGTTACACGTTATACGTTATACGTTATACGTTATACGTTATACGTTATACGTTATACGTTATACGTTATACGTTATACGTTATACGTTATACGTTATACGTTATACGTTATACGTTATACGTTATACGTTATACGTTATACGTTATTCGTTATACGTTATACGTTATGCGTTATACGTTATACGTTATACGTTATGCGTTATACGTTATACGTTATACGTTATACGTTATACGTTTGACGTTATACGTTATACGGTATACGTTATACGTTATGCGTTATACGTTATACGTTATACGTCATACGTTATACGGTATACGTTATGCGTTATACGCTATACGTTATGCGTTACAGGATATACATTATGCGTTATAGGATATACGTTATACGTTATACGTTATACGTTATACGTTATACGTTATACGTTATACGTTATACGTTATACGTTATACGTTATACGTTATACGTTATACGTTATACGTTATACGTTATACGTTATGCGTTATACGTTATGCGTTATACGTTATACGTTATACGTTATACGTTATACGTTATACGTTATACGTTATACGTTATACGTTATACGTTATACGTTATTCGTTATACGTTATACGTTATGCGTTATACGTTATACGTTATACGTTATGCGTTATACGTTATACGTTATACGTTATACGTTATACGTTATACGTTTGACGTTATACGTTATACGGTATACGTTATACGTTATGCGTTATACGTTATACGTTATACGTTATACGTTATACGGTATACGTTATGCGTTATACCCTATACGTTATGTGTTATAGGATATACATTATGCGTTATAGGATATACGTTATACGTGATACCTTGTACGTTATACGTTATACGTTATACGTTATACGTTATACGTTATACGTTATACGTTATACGTTATACGTTATACGTTATACGTTATACGTTATACGTTATACGTTATACGTTATACGTTATACGTTATACGTTATACGTTATACGTTATACGTTATACGTTATACGTTATACGTTATATGTTATACGTTATACGTTATACGTTATACGTTATACGTTATACGTTATACGTTATACGTTATACGTTATACGTTATACGTTATACGTTATTCGTTATACGTTATACGTTATGCGTTATACGTTATACGTTATACGTTATGCGTTATACGTTATACGTTATACGTTATACGTTATACGTTTGACGTTATACGTTATACGGTATACGTTATACGTTATGCGTTATACGTTATACGTTATACGTTATACGTTATACGGTATACGTTATGCGTTATACGCTATACGTTATGCGTTATAGGATATACATTATGCGTTATAGGATATACGTTATACGTGATACCTTGTACGTTATACGTTATACGTTATACGTTATACGTTATACGTTATACGTTATACGTTATACGTTATACGTTATACGTTACACGTTATGCGTTATAGGTCATACCTTATACGTGATACGTCATACGTTATACGTTACACGTTATACGTTATACGTTATACGTTATACGTTATACGTTATACGTTATACGTTATACGTTATACGTTATACGTTATACGTTATACGTTATACGTTATACGTTATACGTTATACGTTATACGTTATACGTTATACGTTATACGTTATACGTTATACGTTATACGTTATACGTTATACGTTATACGTTATACGTTATACGTTATACGTTATACGTTATACGTTATACGTTATACGTTATACGTTATACGTTATACGTTATACGTTATACGTTATACGTTATACGTTATACGTTATACGTTATACGTTATACGTTATACGTTATACGTTATACGTTATACGTTACACGTTATGCGTTATAGGTGATACCTTATACGTGATACGTCATACGTTATACGTTACACGTTATACGTTATACGTTATACGTTATACGTTATACGTTATACGTTATACGTTATACGTTATACGTTATACGTTATACGTTATACGTTATACGTTATACGTTATACGTTATACGTTATTCGTTATACGTTATACGTTATGCGTTATACGTTATACGTTATACGTTATGCGTTATACGTTATACGTTATACGTTATACGTTATACGTTTGACGTTATACGTTATACGGTATACGTTATACGTTATACGTTATACGTTATACGTTATACGTTACACGTTATGCGTTA
Source organism: Ptiloglossa arizonensis (assembly GCF_051014685.1). NCBI lineage: Eukaryota > Metazoa > Arthropoda > Insecta > Hymenoptera > Colletidae > Ptiloglossa > Ptiloglossa arizonensis. Next base: position 7,062 of record NW_027480185.1, on the reverse strand, counting down.
TGCGTTATAGGTCATACCTTATACGTGATACGTCATACGTTATACGTTATACGTTATACGTTATTCGTTATACGTTATACGTTATGCGTTATACGTTATACGTTATACGTTATGCGTTATACGTTATACGTTATACGTTATACGTTATACGTTTGACGTTATACGTTATACGGTATACGTTATACGTTATGCGTTATACGTTATACGTTATACGTTATACGTTATACGGTATACGTTATGCGTTATACGCTATACGTTATGCGTTATAGGATATACATTATGCGTTATAGGATATACGTTATACGTGATACCTTGTACGTTATACGTTATACGTTATACGTTATACGTTATACGTTACACGTTATACGTTATACGTTATACGTTATACGTTATACGTTATACGTTATACGTTATACGTTATTCGTTATACGTTATACGTTATGCGTTATACGTTATACGTTATACGTTATGCGTTATACGTTATACGTTATACGTTATACGTTATACGTTTGACGTTATACGTTATACGGTATACGTTATACGTTATACGTTATGCGTTATACGTTATACGTTATACGTTATACGTTATACGGTATACGATATGCGTTATACGCTATACGTTATGCGTTATAGGATATACATTATGCGTTATAGGATATACGTTATATGTGATACCTTGTACGTTATACGTTATACGTTATACGTTATACGTTATACGTTATACGTTATACGGTATACGTTATGCGTTATACGCTATACGTTATGCGTTATAGGATATACATTATGCGTTATAGGATATACGTTATACGTGATACCTTGTACGTTATACGTTATACGTTATACGTTATACGTTATACGTTATACGTTATACGTTATACGTTATACGTTATACGTTACACGTTATGCGTTATAGGTCATACCTTATACGTGATACGTCATACGTTATACGTTACACGTTATACGTTATACGTTATACGTTATACGTTATACGTTATACGTTATACGTTATACGTTATACGTTATACGTTATACGTTATACGTTATACGTTATACGTTATACGTTATACGTTATACGTTATACGTTATACGTTATACGTTATACGTTATACGTTATACGTTATACGTTATACGTTATACGTTATACGTTATACGTTATACGTTATACGTTATACGTTATACGTTATACGTTATACGTTATACGTTATACGTTATACGTTATACGTTATACGTTATACGTTATACGTTATACGTTATACGTTATACGTTATACGTTATACGTTATACGTTATACGTTATACGTTATACGTTATACGTTATACGTTATACGTTACACGTTATGCGTTATAGGTGATACCTTATACGTGATACGTCATACGTTATACGTTACACGTTATACGTTATACGTTATACGTTATACGTTATACGTTATACGTTATACGTTATACGTTATACGTTATACGTTATACGTTATACGTTATACGTTATACGTTATACGTTATACGTTATTCGTTATACGTTATACGTTATGCGTTATACGTTATACGTTATACGTTATGCGTTATACGTTATACGTTATACGTTATACGTTATACGTTTGACGTTATACGTTATACGGTATACGTTATACGTTATACGTTATACGTTATACGTTATACGTTACACGTTATGCGTTATGCGTTATAGGTCATACCTTATACGTGATACGTCATACGTTATACGTTATACGTTATACGTTATTCGTTATACGTTATACGTTATGCGTTATACGTTATACGTTATACGTTATGCGTTATACGTTATACGTTATACGTTATACGTTATACGTTTGACGTTATACGTTATACGGTATACGTTATACGTTATGCGTTATACGTTATACGTTATACGTTATACGTTATACGGTATACGTTATGCGTTATACGCTATACGTTATGCGTTATAGGATATACATTATGCGTTATAGGATATACGTTATACGTGATACCTTGTACGTTATACGTTATACGTTATACGTTATACGTTATACGTTACACGTTATACGTTATACGTTATACGTTATACGTTATACGTTATACGTTATACGTTATACGTTATTCGTTATACGTTATACGTTATGCGTTATACGTTATACGTTATACGTTATGCGTTATACGTTATACGTTATACGTTATACGTTATACGTTTGACGTTATACGTTATACGGTATACGTTATACGTTATACGTTATGCGTTATACGTTATACGTTATACGTTATACGTTATACGGTATACGATATGCGTTATACGCTATACGTTATGCGTTATAGGATATACATTATGCGTTATAGGATATACGTTATATGTGATACCTTGTACGTTATACGTTATACGTTATACGTTATACGTTATACGTTATACGTTATACGTTATACGTTATACGTTATGCGTTATACGTTATACGTTATACGTTATACGTTATACGTTATACGTTATACGTTATACGTTATACGTTATACGTTATACGTTATACGTTATACGTTATACGTTATACGTTATACGTTATACGTTATACGTTATACGTTATACGTTATACGTTATACGTTATACGTTATACGTTATACGTTATACGTTATACGTTATACGTTTTACGTTATACGTTATACGTTACACGTTATACGTTATACGTTATACGTTATACGTTATACGTTATACGTTATACGTTACACGTTATACGTTATACGTTATACGTTATACGTTATGCGTTATACGCTATACGTTATACGTTATGCGTTATACGTTATACGTTATACGTTATGCGTTATACGTTATACGTTATACGGTATACGTTATGCGTTATACGCTATACGTTATGCGTTATAGGATATACATTATGCGTTATAGGATATACGTTATACGTGATACCTTGTACGTTATACGTTATACGTTATACGTTATACGTTATACGTTATACGTTATACGTTATACGTTATACGTTATACGTTATACGTTACACGTTATACGTTATACGTGATACGTTATACGTTATACGTTATACGTTATTCGTTATACGTTATACGTTATACGTTATACGTTATACGTTATACGTTATACGTTATACGTTATACGTTATACGTTATACGTTATACGTTATACGTTATGCGTTATACGCTATACGTTATGCGTCATAGGTCATACCTTATACGTGATACGTCATACGTTATACGTTACACGTTATACGTTATACGTTATGCGTTATACGTTATACGTTATACGTTATACGTTATTCGTTATACGTTATACGTTATGCGTTATACGTTATACGTTATACGTTATGCGTTATACGTTATACGTTATACGTTATACGTTATACGTTTGACGTTATACGTTATACGGTATACGTTATACGTTATACGTTATACGTTATACGTTATACGTTACACGTTATGCGTTATACGTTACACGTTATGCGTTATAGGTGATACCTTATACGTGATACGTCATACGTTATACGTTACACGTTATACGTTATACGTTATACGTTATACGTTATACGTTATACGTTATACGTTATACGTTATACGTTATACGTTATACGTTATACGTTATACGTTATACGTTATACGTTATACGTTATTCGTTATACGTTATACGTTATGCGTTATACGTTATACGTTATACGTTATGCGTTATACGTTATACGTTATACGTTATACGTTATACGTTTGACGTTATACGTTATACGGTATACGTTATACGTTATACGTTATACGTTATACGTTATACGTTACACGTTATGCGTTATAGGTCATACCTTATACGTGATACGTCATACGTTATACGTTATACGTTATACGTTATTCGTTATACGTTATACGTTATGCGTTATACGTTATACGTTATACGTTATGCGTTATACGTTATACGTTATACGTTATACGTTATACGTTTGACGTTATACGTTATACGGTATACGTTATACGTTATGCGTTATACGTTATACGTTATACGTTATACGTTATACGGTATACGTTATGCGTTATACGCTATACGTTATGCGTTATAGGATATACATTATGCGTTATAGGATATACGTTATACGTGATACCTTGTACGTTATACGTTATACGTTATACGTTATACGTTATACGTTATACGTTATACGTTATACGTTATACGTTATACGTTATACGTTATACGTTATACGTTATACGTTATTCGTTATACGTTATACGTTATGCGTTATACGTTATACGTTATACGTTATGCGTTATACGTTATACGTTATACGTTATACGTTATACGTTTGACGTTATACGTTATACGGTATACGTTATACGTTATGCGTTATACGTTATACGTTATACGTTATACGTTATACGGTATACGATATGCGTTATACGCTATACGTTATGCGTTATAGGATATACATTATGCGTTATAGGATATACGTTATATGTGATACCTTGTACGTTATACGTTATACGTTATACGTTATACGTTATACGTTATACGTTATACGTTATACGTTATACGTTATACGTTATACGTTATACGTTATACGTTATACGTTATACGTTATACGTTATACGTTATACGTTATACGTTATACGTTATACGTTATACGTTATACGTTATACGTTATACGTTTTACGTTATACGTTATACGTTATACGTTATACGTTATACGTTATACGTTATACGTTATACGTTATACGTTATACGTTACACGTTATACGTTATACGTTATACGTTATACGTTATGCGTTATACGCTATACGTTATACGTTATGCGTTATACGTTATACGTTATACGTTATGCGTTATACGTTATACGTTATACGGTATACGTTATGCGTTATACGCTATACGTTATGCGTTATAGGATATACATTATGCGTTATAGGATATACGTTATACGTGATACCTTGTACGTTATACGTTATACGTTATACGTTATACGTTATACGTTATACGTTATACGTTATACGTTATACGTTATACGTTATACGTTACACGTTATACGTTATACGTGATACGTTATACGTTATACGTTATACGTTATTCGTTATACGTTATACGTTATACGTTATACGTTATACGTTATACGTTATACGTTATACGTTATACGTTATACGTTATACGTTATACGTTATGCGTTATACGCTATACGTTATGCGTCATAGGTCATACCTTATACGTGATACGTCATACGTTATACGTTACACGTTATACGTTATACGTTATGCGTTATACGTTATGCGTTATACGTCATACGTTATACGTTATACGTTATACGTTATACGTTATACGTTATACGTTATACGTTATACGTTATTCGTTATACGTTATACGTTATGCGTTATACGTTATACGTTATACGTTATGCGTTATACGTTATACGTTATACGTTATACGTTATACGTTATACGTTTGACGTTATACGTTATACGGTATACGTTATACGTTATGCGTTATACGTTATACGTTATACGTTATACGTTATACGTTATACGTTATTCGTTATACGTTATACGTTATACGTTATACGTTATACGTTATACGTTATACGTTATACGTTATACGTTATACGTTATGCGTTATACGTTATACGTTATACGTTATACGTTATACGGTATACGTTATGCGTTATACGCTATACGTTATGCGTTATAGGATATACATTATGCGTTATAGGATATACGTTATACGTGATACCTTGTACGTTATACGTTATACGTTATACGTTATACGTTATACGTTATACGTTATACGTTATACGTTATACGTTATACGTTATACGTTATACGTTATACGTTATACGTTATACGTTATACGTTATACGTTATACGTTATACGTTATACGTTATACGTTATACGTTATACGTTATACGTTATACGTTATACGTTATACGTTTTACGTTATACGTTATACGTTATACGTTATACGTTATACGTTATACGTTATACGTTATACGTTATACGTTATACGTTATACGTTACACGTTATACGTTATACGTTATACGTTATACGTTATGCGTTATACGCTATACGTTATACGTTATGCGTTATACGTTATACGTTATACGTTATACGTTATACGTTATACGGTATACGTTATGCGTTATACGCTATACGTTATGCGTTATAGGATATACATTATGCGTTATAGGATATACGTTATACGTGATACCTTGTACGTTATACGTTATACGTTATACGTTATACGTTATACGTTATACGTTATACGTTATACGTTATACGTTATACGTTATACGTTACACGTTATACGTTATACGTGATACGTTATACGTTATACGTTATACGTTATTCGTTATACGTTATACGTTATACGTTATACGTTATACGTTATACGTTATACGTTATACGTTATACGTTATACGTTATACGTTATACGTTATACGTTATACGTTATACGTTATACGTTATACGTTATACGTTATGCGTTATACGCTATACGTTATGCGTCATAGGTCATACCTTATACGTGATACGTCATACGTTATACGTTACACGTTATACGTTATACGTTATGCGTTATACGTTATGCGTTATACGTCATACGTTATACGTTATACGTTATACGTTATACGTTATACGTTATACGTTATACGTTATACGTTATTCGTTATACGTTATACGTTATGCGTTATACGTTATACGTTATACGTTATGCGTTATACGTTGTACGTTATACGTTATACGTTATACGTTTGACGTTATACGTTATACGGTATACGTTATACGTTATGCGTTATACGTTATACGTTATACGTTATACGTTATACGGTATACGTTATGCGTTATACGCTATACGTTATGCGTTATAGGATATACATTATGCGTTATAGGATATACGTTATACGTGATACCTTGTACATTATACGTTATACGTTATACGTTATACGTTATACGTTATACGTTATACGTTATACGTTATACGTTATACGTTATACGTTATACGTTATACATTATACGTTATACGTTATACGTTATACGTTATACGTTATACGTTATACGTTATACGTTATACGTTATACGTTATACGTTATACGTTATGCGTT
>NW_027480184.1:0-32898 GCF_051014685.1 Ptiloglossa arizonensis | reverse complement strand
TAACCCATAAATTCCTGTTGCATCTGAAAGTAGAACCTCGCTCGATTACAACGGTATGTGTATTGTTTCCCTAGGCCATTCTGGTTAAGCGTTTGGAGCAGCAGAATTGCGAAAAATTTTTGCCTTCTCAACCATTTCTTGGCTTCAAACACCCATATCTCGCGAACGGATTGACCTAACCCAAAAATTCCTATTGGATCTGAAAGTAGAAACTCGCCCGATTTCAACGGTATGTGTATTTTTTCCCTAGGCCATTCTGGTTAAGCGTTTGGAGCAGCAGAATTGCGAAAAATTTGTTGTCTTCTCAACCATTTCTTAGCTCAAACTCCCATATCTCGCGAACGGATTGACCTAACCCAAAAATTCCTATTGAATCTGAAAGTAGAAACTCGCCCGATTACAACGGTATGTGTATTTTTTCCCTAGGCCATTCTGGTTACGCGTTTGGAGCAGCAGAATTGCGAAAATTTTTTGCCTTCTCAACCATTTCTTGGCTTCAAACTCCCATATCTCGCGAACGGATTGACCTAACACAAAAATTCCTATTGCATCTGAAAGTAGAAACTCGTCCGATTACAGCGGTATGTGTATTTTTTCCCTAGGCCATTCTGGTTAAGCGTTTGGAGCAGCAGAATTGCGAAAAATTTGTTGCCTTCTCAACCATTTCTTGGCTTCAAACTCCCACATCTCGCGAACGGATTGACCTAACACAAAAATTCCTATGCATCTGAAAGTCGAAGCTCGCTCGATTACAACGGTATGTGTATTTTTTCCCTAGGCCATCTGGTTAAGCGTTTGGAACAGCAGAATTGCGAAAATTTCTGCCTTCTCAACCATTTCTTGGCTTCAAACTCCCATATCTCGCGAACAGATTGACCTAACCCAAAAATTCCTGTTGCATCTGAAAGTAGAAACTCGCCCGATTACAACGGTATGTGTATTTTTTCCCTAGGCCATTCTGGTTAAGCGTTTGGAGCAGCAGAAATGCGAAAAATTTGTTGTCTTCTCAACCATTTCTTAGCTTCAAACTCCCGTATCTCGCGAACGGATTGACTAACCCAAAAATTCCTGTTGCATCTGAAAGTAGAAACTCGCCCGATTACAACGGTATGTGTATTTTTTCACTAGGCCATTCTGGTTAAGCGTTTGGTGCAGCTGAATTGCGAAAAAATTTTTAGCCTCCTCAACCATTTCTTGGCTTCAAACTCCCATATTTCGCGAACGGGATGACCTAACCCAAAAATTCCTATTGCATCTGAAAGTAGAAACTCGCCCGATTACAACGGTATGTGTATTGTTTCCCTAGGCATTCTGGTTAAGCGTTTGGAGCAGCAGAATTGCGAAAAATTTCTTGTCTTCTCAACCGCTTCTTGTCTTCAAACTCCCATATCTCGCGAACGGATTGACCTAACCCAAAAATTCCTATTGCATCTGAAAGCCGAAGCTCGCCCGATTACAACGGTACGTGTATTTTTTCCCTAGGCCATTCTGGTTAAGCGTTTGGAGCAGCAGAATTGCGAAAAATTTTTGCCTTCTCAACCATTTCTTGGCTTCAAACTCCCATATCTCGCGAACGGATTGACCTAACCCAAAAATTCCTATTGCATCTGAAAGTAGAAACTCGCCCGATTACAATGGTATGTGCATTTTTTTCCTAGGCCATTCTGGTTAAGCGTTTGGAGCAGCAGAATTGCGAAAAATTTTTGCATTCTCAACTATTTCTTGGCTTCAAACTCCCATATCTCGCGAACGGATTGACCTAACCCAAAAATTCCTATTGCATCTGAAAGTAGAAACTCGCCCGATTACAACGGTATGTGTATTTTTTCCCTAGGCCATTCTGTTAAGCGTTTGGAGCAGCAGAAGTGTGAAAAGTTTGATGTCTTCTCAACCATTTCTTAGCTCAAACTCCCATATCTCGCGAAAGGATTGACCTAACCCAAAAATTCCTATTGCATCTGAAAGTCGAAGCTCGCCGATTACAACGGTATGTGTATTTTTTCCCTAGGCCATTCTGGTTAAGCGTTTGGAGCAGCAGAAATGCGAAAAATTTGTTGTCTTCTCAACTATTTCTTAGCTTCAAACTCCCGTATCTCGCGAACGGATTGACTTAACCCAAAAATTCCTGTTGCACCTGAAAGTAGAAACTCGCCCGATTACCACGGTATTTGTATTTTTTCCCTAGGCCATTCTGGTTAAGCGTTTGGTGCAGCTGAATTGCGAAAAATTTTTTGCCTTCTCAACCATTTCTTGTCTTCAACTCCCATATCTCGCGAACGGATTGACCTAACCCAAAAATTCCTGTTGCATCTGAAAGTAGAAACTCGCCCGATTACAATGGTATGTGCATTTTTTTCCTAGGCCATTCTGGTTAAGCGTTTGGAGCAGCAGAATTGCGAAAAATTTTTTGCATTCTCAACTATTTCTTGGCTTCAAACTCCCATATCTCGCGAACGGATTGACCTAACCCAAAAATTCTATTGCATCTAAAAGTAGAAACTCGCCCGATTACAACGGTATGTGTATTTTTTCCCTAGGCCATTCTGGTTAAGCGTTTGGAGCAGCAGAATTGCGAAAAGTTTGATGTCTTCTCAACCATTTCTTAGCTTCAAAACTCCCATATCTCGCGAAAGGATTGACCTAACCCAAAAATTCCTATTGCATCTGAAAGTCGAAGCTCGCCCGATTACAACGGTATGTGTATTTTTTCCCTAGGCCATTCTGGTTAAGCGTTTGGAGCAGCAGAAATGCGAAAAATTTGTTGTCTTCTCAACTATTTCTTAGCTTCAAACTCCCGTATCTCGCGAACGGATTGACTTAACCCAAAAATTCCTGTTGCACCTGAAAGTAGAAACTCGCCCGATACCACGGTATTTGTATTTTTTCCCTAGGCGATTCTGGTTAAGCGTTTGGTGCAGCTGAATTGCGAAAAATTTTTTGCCTTCTCAACCATTTCTTGGCTTCAAACTCCATATTTCGCGAACGGGTTGACCTAACCCAAAAATTCCTATTGCATCTGAAAGTAGAAACTCGCCCGATTACAACGGTATGTGTATTGTTTCCCTAGGCCATTCGGGTAAGCGTTTGGAGCAGCAGAATTGCGAAAAATTTCTTGTCTTCTCAACCGTTTCTTGTCTTCAAACTCCCATATCTCGCGAATGGATTGACCTAACCCAAAAATTCCTGTTGCATGTGAAAGTAGAAACTCGCACGATTACAACGGTATGTGTATTTTTTCCCTAGGCCATTCTGGTTAAGCGTTTGGAGCAGCAGAATTGCGAAAAATTTTTTGCCTTCTCAACCATTTCTTGGCTTCAAACTCCCACATCTCGCGAACGGAATGACCTAACACAAAAATTCCTATTGCATCTGAAAGTCGAAGCTCGCTCGATTACAACGGTATGTGTATTTTTTCCCTAGGCCATTCTGGTTAAGCGTTTGGAACAGCAGAATTGCGAAAAATTTTCTGCCTTCTCAACCATTCTTGGCTTCAAACTCCCATATCTCGCGAACGGATTGACCTAACCCAAAAATTCCTGTTGCATCTGAAAGCCGAAGCTCGCCCGATTACAACGGTACGTGTATTTTTTCCTAGGCCATTCTGGTTAAGCGTTTGGAGCAGCAGAATTGCGAAAAATTTTTGCCTTCTCAACCATTTCTTGGCTTCAAACTCCATATCTCGCGAACGGATTGACCTAACCCAAAAATTCCTATTGCATCTGAAAGTAGAAACTCGCCCGATTACAACGGTATGTGTATTTTTTCCCTAGGCCATTCTGGTTAAGCGTTTGGAGCAGCAGAATTGCGAAAAGTTTGATGTCTTCTCAACCATTTCTTAGCTTCAAACTCCCATATCTCGCGAAAGGATTGACCTAACCCAAAAATTCCTATTGCATCTGAAAGTCGAAGCTCGCCCGATTACAACGGTATGTGTATTTTTTTCCCTAGGCCATTCTGGTTAAGCGTTTGGAGCAGCAGAAATGCGAAAAATTTGTTGTCTTCTCAACTATTTCTTAGCTTCAAACTCCCGTATCTCGCGAACGGATTGACTTAACCCAAAAATTCCTGTTGCACCTGAAAGTAGAAACTCGCCCGATTACCACGGTATTTGTATTTTTTCCCTAGGCCATTCTGGTTAAGCGTTTGGTGCAGCTGAATTGCGAAAAATTTTTGCCTTCTCAACCATTTCTTGGCTTCAAACTCCATATTTCGCGAACGGGTTGACCTAACCCAAAAATTCCTATTGCATCTGAAAGTAGAAACTCGCCCGATTACAACGGTATGTGTATTGTTTCCCTAGGCCATTCTGGTTAAGCGTTTGGAGCAGCAGAATTGCGAAAAATTTCTTGTCTTCTCAACCGTTTCTTGTCTTCAAACTCCATATCTCGCGAACGGATTGACCTAACCCAAAAATTCCTGTTGCATCTGAAAGTCGAAGCTCGCCAGATTACAACGGTACGTGTATTTTTTCCCTATGGCCATTCTGGTTAAGTGTTTGGAGCAGCAGAAGTGCGAAAAGTTTGATGTCTTCTCAACCATTTCTTAGCTTCAAACTCCCATATCTCGCGAACGGATTGACCTAACCCAAAAATTCCTGTTGAGTCTGAAGTAGAAACCCGCCCGATTACAACGGTATGTGTATTTTTTCCCTAGGCCATTCTGGTTAAGCGTTTGGAGCAGCAGAAGTGCGAAAAGTTTGATGTCTTCTCAACCATTTCTTAGATTCAAACTCCCATATCTCGCGAAAGGATTGACCTAACCCAAAAATTCCTATTGCATTTGAAAGTAGAAACTCGCACGATTACAACGGTATGTGTATTTTTTCCCTAGGCCATTCTGGTTAAGCGTTTGGAGCAGCAGAATTGCGAAAATTTTTTGCCTTCTCAACCATTTCTTGGCTTCAAACTCCCACATCTCGCGAACGGAATGACCTAACACAAAAATTCCTATTGCATCTGAAAGTCGAAGCTCGCTCGATTACAACGGTATGTGTATTTTTTCCCTAGGCCATTCTGGTTAAGCGTTTGGAACAGCAGAATTGCGAAAAATTTTCTGCCTTCTCAACCATTTCTTGGCTTCAAACTCCCATATCTCGCGAACAGATTGACCTAACCCAAAAATTCCTGTTGCATCTGAAAGTAGAAACTCGCCCGATTACAACGGTATGTGTATTTTTTCCCTAGGCCATTCTGGTTAAGCGTTTGGAGCAGCAGAAATGCGAAAAATTTGTTGTCTTCTCAACCATTTCTTAGCTTCAAACTCCCGTATCTCGCGAACGGATTGACTTAACCCAAAAATTCCTGTTGCATCTGAAAGTAGAAACTCGCCCGATTACAACGGTATGTGTATTTTTTCACTAGGCCATTCTGGTTAAGCGTTTGGTGCAGCTGAATTGCGAAAATTTTTAGCCTCCTCAACCATTTCTTGGCTTCAAACACCCATATTTCGCGAACGGGTTGACCTAACCCAAAAATTCCTATTGCATCTGAAAGTAGAAACTCGCCCGATTACAACGGTATGTGTATTGTTTCCCTAGGCCATTCTGGTTAAGCGTTTGGAGCAGCAGAATTGCGAAAAATTTTTGCCTTCTCAACCATTTCTTGGCTTCAAACTCCCATATCTCGCGAACGGATTGACCTAACCCAAAAATTCCTATTGCATCTGAAAGTAGAAACTCGCCCGATTACAGCGGTATGTGTATTTTTTCCCTAGCCCATTCTGGTTAAGCGTTTGGAGCAGCAGAATTGCGAAAGATTTGTTGTCTTCTCAACCATTTCTTAGCTTCAAACTCCCATATCTCGCCAACGGATTGACCTAACCCAAAAATTCCTGTTGCATCTGAAAGTAGAAACTCGCCCGGTTACAATGGTATGTGCATTTTTTTCCTAGGCCATTCTGGTTAAGCGTTTGGAGCAGCAGAATTGCGAAAAATTTTTTGCATTCTCAACTATTTCTTGGCTTCAAACTCCCATATATCGCGAACGGATTGACCTAACCCAAAAATTCCTATTGCATCTGAAAGTAGAAACTCGCCCGATTACAACGGTATGTGTATTTTTTCCCTAGGCCATTCTGGTTAAGCGTTTGGAGCAGCAGAAGTGCGAAAAGTTTGATGTCTTCTCAACCATTTCTTAACTTCAAACTCCCATATCTCGCGAAAGGATTGACCTAACCCAAAAATTCCTATTGCATCTGAAAGTAGAAACTCGCCCGATTATCACGGTATTTGTATTTTTTCCCTAGGCCATTCTGGTTAAGCGTTTGGTGCAGCTGAATTGCGAAAAATTTTTTGCCTTCTCAACCATTTCTTGGCTTCAAACTCCCATATTTCGCGAACGGATTGACTTAACCCAAAAATTCCTGTTGCATCTGAAAGTAGAAACTCGCCCGATTACAACGGTATGTGTATTTTTTCACTAGGCCATTCTGGTTAAGCGTTTGGTGCAGCTGAATTGCGAAAAATTTTTAGCCTCCTCAACCATTTCTTGGCTTCAAACTCCCATATTTCGCGAACGGGATGACCTAACCCAAAAATTCCTATTGCATCTGAAAGTAGAAACTCGCCCGATTACAACGGTATGTGTATTGTTTCCCTAGGCCATTCTGGTTAAGCGTTTGGAGCAGCAGAATTGCGAAAAATTTCTTGTCTTCTCAACCGCTTCTTGTCTTCAAACTCCCATATCTCGCGAACGGATTGACCTAACCCAAAAATTCCTATTGCATCTGAAAGCCGAAGCTCGCCCGATTACAACGGTACGTGTATTTTTTCCCTAGGCCATTCTGGTTAAGCGTTTGGAGCAGCAGAATTGCGAAAAATTTTTGCCTTCTCAACCATTTCTTGGCTTCAAACTCCCATATCTCGCGAACGGATTGACCTAACCCAAAAATTCCTATTGCATCTGAAAGTAGAAACTCGCCCGATTACAATGGTATGTGCATTTTTTTCCTAGGCCATTCTGGTTAAGCGTTTGGAGCAGCAGAATTGCGAAAAATTTTTTGCATTCTCAACTATTTCTTGGCTTCAAACTCCCATATCTCGCGAACGGATTGACCTAACCCAAAAATTCCTATTGCATCTGAAAGTAGAAACTCGCCCGATTACAACGGTATGTGTATTTTTTCCCTAGGCCATTCTGGTTAAGCGTTTGGAGCAGCAGAAGTGTGAAAAGTTTGATGTCTTCTCAACCATTTCTTAGCTTCAAACTCCCATATCTCGCGAAAGGATTGACCTAACCCAAAAATTCCTATTGCATCTGAAAGTCGAAGCTCGCCCGATTACAACGGTATGTGTATTTTTTCCCTAGGCCATTCTGGTTAAGCGTTTGGAGCAGCAGAAATGCGAAAAATTTGTTGTCTTCTCAACTATTTCTTAGCTTCAAACTCCCGTATCTCGCGAACGGATTGACTTAACCCAAAAATTCCTGTTGCACCTGAAAGTAGAAACTCGCCCGATTACCACGGTATTTGTATTTTTTCCCTAGGCCATTCTGGTTAAGCGTTTGGTGCAGCTGAATTGCGAAAAATTTTTTGCCTTCTCAACCATTTCTTGTCTTCAAACTCCCATATCTCGCGAACGGATTGACCTAACCCAAAAATTCCTGTTGCATCTGAAAGTAGAAACTCGCCCGATTACAATGGTATGTGCATTTTTTTCCTAGGCCATTCTGGTTAAGCGTTTGGAGCAGCAGAATTGCGAAAAATTTTTTGCATTCTCAACTATTTCTTGGCTTCAAACTCCCATATCTCGCGAACGGATTGACCTAACCCAAAAATTCCTATTGCATCTAAAAGTAGAAACTCGCCCGATTACAACGGTATGTGTATTTTTTCCCTAGGCCATTCTGGTTAAGCGTTTGGAGCAGCAGAATTGCGAAAAGTTTGATGTCTTCTCAACCATTTCTTAGCTTCAAACTCCCATATCTCGCGAAAGGATTGACCTAACCCAAAAATTCCTATTGCATCTGAAAGTCGAAGCTCGCCCGATTACAACGGTATGTGTATTTTTTCCCTAGGCCATTCTGGTTAAGCGTTTGGAGCAGCAGAAATGCGAAAAATTTGTTGTCTTCTCAACTATTTCTTAGCTTCAAACTCCCGTATCTCGCGAACGGATTGACTTAACCCAAAAATTCCTGTTGCACCTGAAAGTAGAAACTCGCCCGATTACCACGGTATTTGTATTTTTTCCCTAGGCGATTCTGGTTAAGCGTTTGGTGCAGCTGAATTGCGAAAAATTTTTTGCCTTCTCAACCATTTCTTGGCTTCAAACTCCCATATTTCGCGAACGGGTTGACCTAACCCAAAAATTCCTATTGCATCTGAAAGTAGAAACTCGCCCGATTACAACGGTATGTGTATTGTTTCCCTAGGCCATTCGGGTTAAGCGTTTGGAGCAGCAGAATTGCGAAAAATTTCTTGTCTTCTCAACCGTTTCTTGTCTTCAAACTCCCATATCTCGCGAATGGATTGACCTAACCCAAAAATTCCTGTTGCATGTGAAAGTAGAAACTCGCACGATTACAACGGTATGTGTATTTTTTCCCTAGGCCATTCTGGTTAAGCGTTTGGAGCAGCAGAATTGCGAAAAATTTTTTGCCTTCTCAACCATTTCTTGGCTTCAAACTCCCACATCTCGCGAACGGAATGACCTAACACAAAAATTCCTATTGCATCTGAAAGTCGAAGCTCGCTCGATTACAACGGTATGTGTATTTTTTCCCTAGGCCATTCTGGTTAAGCGTTTGGAACAGCAGAATTGCGAAAAATTTTCTGCCTTCTCAACCATTTCTTGGCTTCAAACTCCCATATCTCGCGAACGGATTGACCTAACCCAAAAATTCCTGTTGCATCTGAAAGCCGAAGCTCGCCCGATTACAACGGTACGTGTATTTTTTCCCTAGGCCATTCTGGTTAAGCGTTTGGAGCAGCAGAATTGCGAAAAATTTTTGCCTTCTCAACCATTTCTTGGCTTCAAACTCCCATATCTCGCGAACGGATTGACCTAACCCAAAAATTCCTATTGCATCTGAAAGTAGAAACTCGCCCGATTACAACGGTATGTGTATTTTTTCCCTAGGCCATTCTGGTTAAGCGTTTGGAGCAGCAGAATTGCGAAAAGTTTGATGTCTTCTCAACCATTTCTTAGCTTCAAACTCCCATATCTCGCGAAAGGATTGACCTAACCCAAAAATTCCTATTGCATCTGAAAGTCGAAGCTCGCCCGATTACAACGGTATGTGTATTTTTTCCCTAGGCCATTCTGGTTAAGCGTTTGGAGCAGCAGAAATGCGAAAAATTTGTTGTCTTCTCAACTATTTCTTAGCTTCAAACTCCCGTATCTCGCGAACGGATTGACTTAACCCAAAAATTCCTGTTGCACCTGAAAGTAGAAACTCGCCCGATTACCACGGTATTTGTATTTTTTCCCTAGGCCATTCTGGTTAAGCGTTTGGTGCAGCTGAATTGCGAAAAATTTTTTGCCTTCTCAACCATTTCTTGGCTTCAAACTCCCATATTTCGCGAACGGGTTGACCTAACCCAAAAATTCCTATTGCATCTGAAAGTAGAAACTCGCCCGATTACAACGGTATGTGTATTGTTTCCCTAGGCCATTCTGGTTAAGCGTTTGGAGCAGCAGAATTGCGAAAAATTTCTTGTCTTCTCAACCGTTTCTTGTCTTCAAACTCCCATATCTCGCGAACGGATTGACCTAACCCAAAAATTCCTGTTGCATCTGAAAGTCGAAGCTCGCCAGATTACAACGGTACGTGTATTTTTTCCCTAGGCCATTCTGGTTAAGTGTTTGGAGCAGCAGAAGTGCGAAAAGTTTGATGTCTTCTCAACCATTTCTTAGCTTCAAACTCCCATATCTCGCGAACGGATTGACCTAACCCAAAAATTCCTGTTGAGTCTGAAAGTAGAAACCCGCCCGATTACAACGGTATGTGTATTTTTTCCCTAGGCCATTCTGGTTAAGCGTTTGGAGCAGCAGAAGTGCGAAAAGTTTGATGTCTTCTCAACCATTTCTTAGATTCAAACTCCCATATCTCGCGAAAGGATTGACCTAACCCAAAAATTCCTATTGCATTTGAAAGTAGAAACTCGCACGATTACAACGGTATGTGTATTTTTTCCCTAGGCCATTCTGGTTAAGCGTTTGGAGCAGCAGAATTGCGAAAAATTTTTTGCCTTCTCAACCATTTCTTGGCTTCAAACTCCCACATCTCGCGAACGGAATGACCTAACACAAAAATTCCTATTGCATCTGAAAGTCGAAGCTCGCTCGATTACAACGGTATGTGTATTTTTTCCCTAGGCCATTCTGGTTAAGCGTTTGGAACAGCAGAATTGCGAAAAATTTTCTGCCTTCTCAACCATTTCTTGGCTTCAAACTCCCATATCTCGCGAACAGATTGACCTAACCCAAAAATTCCTGTTGCATCTGAAAGTAGAAACTCGCCCGATTACAACGGTATGTGTATTTTTTCCCTAGGCCATTCTGGTTAAGCGTTTGGAGCAGCAGAAATGCGAAAAATTTGTTGTCTTCTCAACCATTTCTTAGCTTCAAACTCCCGTATCTCGCGAACGGATTGACTTAACCCAAAAATTCCTGTTGCATCTGAAAGTAGAAACTCGCCCGATTACAACGGTATGTGTATTTTTTCACTAGGCCATTCTGGTTAAGCGTTTGGTGCAGCTGAATTGCGAAAAATTTTTAGCCTCCTCAACCATTTCTTGGCTTCAAACACCCATATTTCGCGAACGGGTTGACCTAACCCAAAAATTCCTATTGCATCTGAAAGTAGAAACTCGCCCGATTACAACGGTATGTGTATTGTTTCCCTAGGCCATTCTGGTTAAGCGTTTGGAGCAGCAGAATTGCGAAAAATTTTTGCCTTCTCAACCATTTCTTGGCTTCAAACTCCCATATCTCGCGAACGGATTGACCTAACCCAAAAATTCCTATTGCATCTGAAAGTAGAAACTCGCCCGATTACAGCGGTATGTGTATTTTTTCCCTAGCCCATTCTGGTTAAGCGTTTGGAGCAGCAGAATTGCGAAAGATTTGTTGTCTTCTCAACCATTTCTTAGCTTCAAACTCCCATATCTCGCCAACGGATTGACCTAACCCAAAAATTCCTGTTGCATCTGAAAGTAGAAACTCGCCCGGTTACAATGGTATGTGCATTTTTTTCCTAGGCCATTCTGGTTAAGCGTTTGGAGCAGCAGAATTGCGAAAAATTTTTTGCATTCTCAACTATTTCTTGGCTTCAAACTCCCATATATCGCGAACGGATTGACCTAACCCAAAAATTCCTATTGCATCTGAAAGTAGAAACTCGCCCGATTACAACGGTATGTGTATTTTTTCCCTAGGCCATTCTGGTTAAGCGTTTGGAGCAGCAGAAGTGCGAAAAGTTTGATGTCTTCTCAACCATTTCTTAACTTCAAACTCCCATATCTCGCGAAAGGATTGACCTAACCCAAAAATTCCTATTGCATCTGAAAGTAGAAACTCGCCCGATTATCACGGTATTTGTATTTTTTCCCTAGGCCATTCTGGTTAAGCGTTTGGTGCAGCTGAATTGCGAAAAATTTTTTGCCTTCTCAACCATTTCTTGGCTTCAAACTCCCATATTTCGCGAACGGGTTGACCTAACCCAAAAATTCCTATTGCATCTGAAAGTAGAAACTCGCCCGATTACAACGGTATGTGTATTGTTTCCCTAGGCCATTCTGGTTAAGCGTTTGGAGCGGCAGAATTGCGAAAAATTTCTTGTCTTCTCAACCGTTTCTTGTCTTCAAACTCCCATATCTCGCGAACGGATTGACCTAACCCAAAAATTCCTGTTGCATCTGAAACTCGAAGCTCGCCCGATTACAACGGTACGTGTATTTTTTCCCTAGGGCATTCTGGTTAAGCGTTTGGAACAGCAGAATTGCGAAAAATTTTTTGCCTTCTCAACCATTTCTTGGCTTCAAACTCCCATATCTCGCGAACGGATTGACCTAACCCAAAAATTCCTATTGCATCTGAAAGTAGAAACTCGCCCGATTACAGCGGTATGTGTATTTTTTCCCTAGCCCATTCTGGTTAAGCGTTTGGAGCAGCAGAATTGCGAAAAATTTTTTGCATTCTCAACTATTTCTTGGCTTCAAACTCCCATATCTCGCGAACGGATTGACCTAACCCAAAAATTCCTATTGCATCTGAAAGTAGAAACTCGCCCGATTACAACGGTATGTGTATTTTTTCCCTAGGCCATTCTGGTTAAGCGTTTGGAGCAGCAGAAGTGCGAAAAGTTTGATGTCTTCTCAACCATTTCTTAACTTCAAACTCCCATATCTCGCGAAAGGATTGACCTAACCCAAAAATTCCTATTGCATCTGAAAGTCGAAGCTCGCCCGATTACAACGGTATGTGTATTTTTTCCCTAGGCCATTCTGGTTAAGCGTTTGGAGCAGCAGAAATGCGAAAAATTTGTTGTCTTCTCAACTATTTCTTAGCTTCAAACTCCCGTATCTCGCGAACGGATTGACTTAACCCAAAAATTCCTGTTGCACCTGAAAGTAGAAACTCGCCCGATTATCACGGTATTTGTATTTTTTCCCTAGGCCATTCTGGTTAAGCGTTTGGTGCAGCTGAATTGCGAAAAATTTTTTGCCTTCTCAACCATTTCTTGGCTTCAAACTCCCATATTTCGCGAACGGGTTGACCTAACCCAAAAATTCCTATTGCATCTGAAAGTAGAAACTCGCCCGATTACAACGGTATGTGTATTGTTTCCCTAGGCCATTCTGGTTAAGCGTTTGGAGCAGCAGAATTGCGAAAAATTTCTTGTCTTCTCAACCGTTTCTTGTCTTCAAACTCCCATATCTCGCGAACGGATTGACCTAACCCAAAAATTCCTGTTGCATCTGAAACTAGAAGCTCGCCCGATTACAACGGTACGTGTATTTTTTCCCTAGGGCATTCTGGTTAAGCGTTTGGAACAGCAGAATTGCGAAAAATTTTTTGCCTTCTCAACCATTTCTTGGCTTCAAACTCCCATATCTCGCGAACGGATTGACCTAACCCAAAAATTCCTATTGCATCTGAAAGTAGAAACTCGCCCGATTACAGCGGTATGTGTATTTTTTCCCTAGCCCATTCTGGTTAAGCGTTTGGAGCAGCAGAGTTGCGAAAGATTTGTTGTCTTCTCAACCACTTCTTAGCTTCAAACTCCCATATCTCGCCAACGGATTGACCTAACCCAAAAATTCCTGTTGCATCTGAAAGTAGAAACTCGCCCGATTACAACGGTATCTGTATTTTTTCCCTAGGCCATTCTGTTTAAGCGTTTGGAGCAGCAGAATTGCGAAAAATTTTTTGCCTTCTCAACCATTTCTTGGCTTCAAACTCCCATATCTCGCGAACGGATTGACATAACCCAAAAATTCCTATTGCATCTGAAAGTAGAAACTCGCCCGATTACAACGGTATGTGTATTTTTTCCCTAGGCCATTCTGGTTAAGCGTTTGGAGCAGCAGAATTGTGAAAAATTTTTTGCCTTCTCAACCATTTGTTGGCTTCAAACTCCCATATCTCGCGAACGGATTGACCTAACCCAAAAATTCCTATTGCATCTGAAAGTAGAAACTCGCCCGATTACAACGGTATGTGTATTTTTTCCTAGGCCATTCTGGTTAAGCGTTTGGAGCAGCAGAATTGCGAAAAATTTGTTTTCTTCTCAACCATTTCTTAGCTTCAAACTTCCATATCTCGCGAACGGATTGACCTAACCCATAAATTCCTGTTGCATCTGAAAGTAGAACCTCGCTCGATTACAACGGTAGGTGTATTTTTTCCCTAGGCCATTCTGGTTAAGCGTTTGGAGCAGCAGAATTGCGAAAAATTTTTGTCTTCTCAACCATTTCTTGGCTTCAAACACCCATATCTCGCGAACGGATTGACCTAACCCAAAAATTCCTATTGGATCTGAAAGTAGAAACTCGCCCGATTTCAACGGTATGTGTATTTTTTCCCTAGGCCATTCTGGTTAAGCGTTTGGAGCAGCAGAATTGCGAAAAATTTGTTGTCTTCTCAACCATTTCTTAGCTTCAAACTCCCATATCTCGCGAACGGATTGACCTAACCCAAAAATTCCTATTGCATCTGAAAGTAGAAACTCGCCCGATTACAACGGTATGTGTATTTTTTCCCTAGGCCATTCTGGTTAAGCGTTTGGAGCAGCAGAATTGCGAAAAATTTTTTGCCTTCTCAACCATTTCTTGGCTTCAAACTCCCATATCTCGCGAACGGATTGACCTAACCCAAAAATTCCTATTGCATCTGAAAGTACAAACTCGCCCGATTACAGCGGTATGTGTATTATTTCCCTAGCCCATTCTGGTTAAGCGTTTGGAGTAGCAGAATTGCGAAAGATTTGTTGTCTTCTCAACCATTTCTTAGCTTCAAACTCCCATATCTCGCGAACGGATTGACCTAACCCAAAAATTCCTGTTGCATCTGAAATTAGAAACTCGCCCGATTACAACGGTATGTGTATTTTTTCCCTAGGCCATTCTGGTTAAGCGTTTGGAGCAGAAGAATTGCGAAAAATTTTTTGCATTCTCAACCATTTCTTGGCTTCAAACTCCCATATCTCGCGAACGGATTGACCTAACCCAAAAATTCCTATTGCATCTGAAAGTCGAAACTCGCCCGATTACAACGGTATGTGTATTTTTTCCCTAGCCCATTCTGGTCAAGCGTTCGGAGCAGCAGAATTGCGAAAAATTTGTTGTCTTCTCAACCATTTCTTAGCTTCAAACTCCCATATCTCGCGAACGGATTGACCTAACCCAAAAATTCCTGCTGCATCTGAAAGTAGAAACTCGCCCGATTACAACGGTATGTGTATTTTTTCCCTAGGTCATTCTGGTTAAGCGTTTGGAGCAGCAGAATTGCGAAAAATTTTTTGCCTTCTCAACCATTTCTTGGCTTCAAACTCCCATATCTCGCGAACGGATTGACCTAACCCAAAAATTCCTATTGCATCTGAAAGTAGAAACTCGCCCGATTACAGCGGTATGTGTATTTTTTCCCTAGCCCATTCTGGTTAAGCGTTTGGAGCAGCAGAATTGCGAAAGATTTGTTGTCTTCTCAACCATTTCTTAGCTTCAAACTCCCATATCTCGCGAACGGATTGACCTAACCCAAAAATTCCTGTTGCATCTGAAAGTAGAAACTCGCCCGATTACAACGGTATGTGTATTTTTTCCCTAGGCCATTCTGGTTAAGCGTTTGGAGCAGAAGAATTGCGAAAAATTTTTTGCATTCTCAACCATTTCTTGGCTTCAAACTCCCATATCTCGCGAACGGATTGACCTAACCCAAAAATTCCTATTGCATCTGAAAGTCGAAACTCGCCCGATTACAACGGTATGTGTATTTTTTCCGTAGCCCATTCTGGTCAAGCGTTCGGAGCAGCAGAATTGCGAAAAATTTGTTGTCTTCTCAACCATTTCTTAGCTTCAAACTCCCATATCTCGCGAACGGATTGACCTAACCCAAAAATTCCTGTTGCATCTGAAAGTAGAAACTCGCCCGATTACAACGGTATGTGTATTTTTTCCCTAGGCCATTCTGGTTAAGCGTTTGGAGCAGAAGAATTGCGAAAAATTTTTTGCATTCTCAACCATTTCTTGGCTTCAAACTCCCATATCTCGCGAACGGATTGACCTAACCCAAAAATTCCTATTGCATCTGAAAGTCGAAACTCGCCCGATTACAACGGTATGTGTATTTTTTCCCTAGGCCATTCTGGTTAAGCGTTCGGAGCAGCAGAATTGCGAAAAATTTGTTGTCTTCTCAACCATTTCTTAGCTTCAAACTCCCATATCTCGCGAACGGATTGACCTAACACAAAAATTCCTATTGCATCTGAAAATAGAAATTCGCCCGATTACAGCGGTATGGATTTTTTACCCTAGGCCATTCTGGTTAAGCGTTTGGAGAAGCAGAATTCCGAAAAATTTTTTATCCTTCTCAACCATTTCTTGGCTTCAAACTCCCATATCTCGCGAACGGATTGACCTAACCCAAAAATTCCTATTGCATCTGAAAGATGAAACTCGCCCGATTACAACGGTATGTTTATTTTTTCCCTAGGCCATTCTGGTTAAGCGTTTGGAGCAGCAGAATTGCGAAAAATTTTTTGCCTTCTCAACCATTTCTTGGCTTCAAACTCCCATATCTCGCGAACGGGTTGACCTAGCCCAAAAATTCCTATTGCATCTGAAAGTAGAACCTCGCCCGATTACAGCGGTATGTGTATTTTTTCCCTAGGCCATTCTGGTTAAGCGTTTGGAGCAGCAGAATTGCGAAAAATTTATAGCCTTCTCAACCATTTCTTGGCTTCAAACTCCCATATCTCGCGAACGGATTGACCTAACCCAAAAATTCCTGTAGCGTCTGGAAGTACAAACTCGCCCGATTACAACGGTATGTGTATTTTTTCCCTAGCCCATTCTGGTCAAGCGTTCAGAGCAGCAGAATTGCGAAAAATTTGTTGTCTTCTCAACCATTTCTTAGCTTCAAACTCCCATATCTCGCGAACGGATTGACCTAACCCAAAAATTCCTATTGCATCTGAAAGTAGAAACTCGCCCGATTACAGCGGTATGTGTATTTTTTCCCTAGGCCATTCTGGTTAAGCGTTTGGAGCAGCAGAATTGCGAAAAATTTATTGCCTTCTCAACCATTTCTTGGCTTCAAACTCCCATATCTCGCGAACGGATTGACCTAACCCAAAAATTCCTTTTGCATCTGAAAGTAGAAACTCGCCCGATTACAGCGGTATGTGTATTTTTTCCCTAGGCCATTCTGGCTAAGCGTTCGGAGCAGCAGAATTGCGAAAAATTTGTTGTCTTCTCAACCATTTCTTATCTTCAAACTCCCATATCTCGCGAACGGATTGACCTAACCCAAAAATTCCTATTGCATCTGAAAATAGAAACTCGCCCGATTACAGCGGTATGGATTTTTTTTCCCTAGGCCATTCTGGTTAAGCGTTTGGAGAAGCAGAACTCCGAAAAATTTTTTATCCTTCTCAACCATTTCTTGGCTTCAAACTCCCATATCTCGCGAACGGATTGACTTAACCCAAAAATTCCTATTGCATCTGAAAGTAGAAACTCGCCCGATTACAACGGTATGTGTATTTTTTCCCTAGGCCATTCTGGTTAAGCGTTTGGAGCCGCAGAATTGCGAAAAATTTGTTGTCTTCTCAACCATTTCTTAGCTTCAAACTCCCATATCTCGCGAACGGATTGACCTAACCCAAAAATTCCTGCTGCATCTGAAAGTAGAAACTCGCCCGATTACAACGGTATGTGTATTTTTTCCCTAGGCCATTCTGGTTAAGCGTTTGGAGCAGCAGAATTGCGAAAAATTTTTTGCCTTCTCAACCATTTCTTGGCTTCAAACTCCCATATCTCGCGAACGGATTGACCTAACCCAAAAATTCCTATTGCATCTGAAAGTAGAAACTCGCCCGATTACAGCGGTATGTGTATTTTTTCCCTAGCCCATTCTGGTTAAGCGTTTGGAGCAGCAGAATTGCGAAAGATTTGTTGTCTTCTCAACCATTTCTTAGCTTCAAACTCCCATATCTCGCGAACGGATTGACCTAACCCAAAAATTCCTGTTGCATCTGAAAGTAGAAACTCGCCCGATTACAACGGTATGTGTATTTTTTCCCTAGGCCATTCTGGTTAAGCGTTTGGAGCAGAAGAATTGCGAAAAATTTTTTGCATTCTCAACCATTTCTTGGCTTCAAACTCCCATATCTCGCGAACGGATTGACCTAACCCAAAAATTCCTATTGCATCTGAAAGTCGAAACTCGCCCGATTACAACGGTATGTGTATTTTTTCCGTAGCCCATTCTGGTCAAGCGTTCGGAGCAGCAGAATTGCGAAAAATTTGTTGTCTTCTCAACCATTTCTTAGCTTCAAACTCCCATATCTCGCGAACGGATTGACCTAACCCAAAAATTCCTGTTGCATCTGAAAGTAGAAACTCGCCCGATTACAACGGTATGTGTATTTTTTCCCTAGGCCATTCTGGTTAAGCGTTTGGAGCAGAAGAATTGCGAAAAATTTTTTGCATTCTCAACCATTTCTTGGCTTCAAACTCCCATATCTCGCGAACGGATTGACCTAACCCAAAAATTCCTATTGCATCTGAAAGTCGAAACTCGCCCGATTACAACGGTATGTGTATTTTTTCCCTAGGCCATTCTGGTTAAGCGTTCGGAGCAGCAGAATTGCGAAAAATTTGTTGTCTTCTCAACCATTTCTTAGCTTCAAACTCCCATATCTCGCGAACGGATTGACCTAACACAAAAATTCCTATTGCATCTGAAAATAGAAATTCGCCCGATTACAGCGGTATGGATTTTTTACCCTAGGCCATTCTGGTTAAGCGTTTGGAGAAGCAGAATTCCGAAAAATTTTTTATCCTTCTCAACCATTTCTTGGCTTCAAACTCCCATATCTCGCGAACGGATTGACCTAACCCAAAAATTCCTATTGCATCTGAAAGATGAAACTCGCCCGATTACAACGGTATGTTTATTTTTTCCCTAGGCCATTCTGGTTAAGCGTTTGGAGCAGCAGAATTGCGAAAAATTTTTTGCCTTCTCAACCATTTCTTGGCTTCAAACTCCCATATCTCGCGAACGGGTTGACCTAGCCCAAAAATTCCTATTGCATCTGAAAGTAGAACCTCGCCCGATTACAGCGGTATGTGTATTTTTTCCCTAGGCCATTCTGGTTAAGCGTTTGGAGCAGCAGAATTGCGAAAAATTTATAGCCTTCTCAACCATTTCTTGGCTTCAAACTCCCATATCTCGCGAACGGATTGACCTAACCCAAAAATTCCTGTAGCGTCTGGAAGTACAAACTCGCCCGATTACAACGGTATGTGTATTTTTTCCCTAGCCCATTCTGGTCAAGCGTTCAGAGCAGCAGAATTGCGAAAAATTTGTTGTCTTCTCAACCATTTCTTAGCTTCAAACTCCCATATCTCGCGAACGGATTGACCTAACCCAAAAATTCCTATTGCATCTGAAAGTAGAAACTCGCCCGATTACAGCGGTATGTGTATTTTTTCCCTAGGCCATTCTGGTTAAGCGTTTGGAGCAGCAGAATTGCGAAAAATTTATTGCCTTCTCAACCATTTCTTGGCTTCAAACTCCCATATCTCGCGAACGGATTGACCTAACCCAAAAATTCCTTTTGCATCTGAAAGTAGAAACTCGCCCGATTACAGCGGTATGTGTATTTTTTCCCTAGGCCATTCTGGCTAAGCGTTCGGAGCAGCAGAATTGCGAAAAATTTGTTGTCTTCTCAACCATTTCTTATCTTCAAACTCCCATATCTCGCGAACGGATTGACCTAACCCAAAAATTCCTATTGCATCTGAAAATAGAAACTCGCCCGATTACAGCGGTATGGATTTTTTTTCCCTAGGCCATTCTGGTTAAGCGTTTGGAGAAGCAGAACTCCGAAAAATTTTTTATCCTTCTCAACCATTTCTTGGCTTCAAACTCCCATATCTCGCGAACGGATTGACTTAACCCAAAAATTCCTATTGCATCTGAAAGTAGAAACTCGCCCGATTACAACGGTATGTGTATTTTTTCCCTAGGCCATTCTGGTTAAGCGTTTGGAGCCGCAGAATTGCGAAAAATTTTTTGCCTTCTCAACCATTTCTTGGCTTCAAACTCCCATATCTCGCGAACGGATTAACCTAACCCAAAAATTCCTATTGCATCTGAAAGTAGAAATTCGCCCGATTACAGCGGTATGTGTATTTTTTCCCTAGGCAATTCTTGTTAAGCGTTTGGAGCAGCAGAATTGCGAAAAATTTTTTGCCTTCTCAACCATTTCTTGGCTTCAAACTCCCATATCTCGCGAACTGATTGACCTAACCCAAAAAGTCCTATTGCATCTGAAAGTAGAAACTCGCCCGATTACAACGGAATGAGTATTTTTTCCCTAGGCCATTCTGGTTAAGCTTTTGGAGCAGCAGAAGTGCGAAAAATTTGTTGTCTTCTCAACCATTTCTTAGCTTCAAACACCCATATCTCGCGAACGGATTGACCTAACCCAAAAATTCCTGTTGCATCTGAAAGTAGGAACTCGCCCGACTACAACGGTATGTGTATTTTTTCCCTAGGCCATTCTGGTTAAGCGTTTGGAGCAGCAGAATTGCGAAAAATTTTTTGCCTTCACAACCATTTCTTGGCTTCAAACTCCCATATCTCGCGAACGGATTGACCTAACCCAAAAAGTCCTATTGCATCTGAAAGTAGAAACTC
Organism: Ptiloglossa arizonensis; assembly: GCF_051014685.1. Lineage (NCBI taxonomy): Eukaryota > Metazoa > Arthropoda > Insecta > Hymenoptera > Colletidae > Ptiloglossa > Ptiloglossa arizonensis. The sequence goes on along the minus strand of NW_027480184.1, from coordinate 12,533 downwards.
GCCCGATTACAACGGTATGTGTATTTTTCCCCTAGGCCATTCTTGTTAAGCGTTTGGAGCAGCAGAATTGCGAAAAATTGTTTGCCTTCACAACCATTTCTTGGCTTCAAACTCCCATATCTCGCGAACGGATTGACCTAACCCAAAAATTCCTATTGCATCTGAAAGTAGAAACTCGCCCGATTACAGCGGTATGTGTATTTTTTCCCTAGGCAATTCTGGTTAAGCGTTTGGAGCAGCAGAATTGCGAAAAATTTTTTGGCTTCTCAACCATTTCTTGGCTTCAAACTCCCATATCTCGCGAACTGATTGACCTAACCCAAAAAGTCCTATTGCATCTGAAAGTAGAAACTCGCCCGATTACGACGGAATGAGTATTTTTTCCCTAGGCCATTCTGGTTAAGCTTTTGGAGCAGCAGAAGTGCGAAAAATTTGTTGTCTTCTCAACCATTTCTTAGCTTCAAACACCCATATCTCGCGAACGGATTGACCTAACCCAAAAATTCCTGTTGCATCTGAAAGTAGGAACTCGCCCGACTACAACGGTATGTGTATTTTTTCCCTAGGCCATTCTGGTTAAGCGTTTGGAGCAGCAGAATTGCGAAAAATTTTTTGCCTTCACAACCATTTCTTGGCTTCAAACTCCCATATCTCGCGAGCGGATTGACCTAACCCAAAAAGTCCTATTGCATCTGAAAGTAGAAACACGCCCGATTACAACGGTATGTGTATTTTTCCCCTAGGCCATTCTGGTTAAGCGTTTGGAGCAGCAGAATTGCGAAAAATTGTTTGCCTTCACAACCATTTCTTGGCTTCAAACTCCCATATCTCGCGAACGGATTGACCTAACACAAAAATTCCTATTGCATCTGAAAGTAGAAACTCGCCCGATTACAACGGTATGTGTATTTTTTCCCTAGGCCATTCTGGTTAAGCGTTTGGAGCCGCAGAATTGCGAAAAATTTTTTGCCTTCTCAACCATTTCTTGGCTTCAAACTCCCATATCTCGCGAACGGATTAACCTAACCCAAAAATTCCTATTGCATCTGAAAGTAGAAACTCGCCCGATTACAGCGGTATGTGTATTTTTTCCCTAGGCAATTCTTGTTAAGCGTTTGGAGCAGCAGAATTGCGAAAAATTTTTTGCCTTCTCAACCATTTCTTGGCTTCAAACTCCCATATCTCGCGAACTGATTGACCTAACCCAAAAAGTCCTATTGCATCTGAAAGTAGAAACTCGCCCGATTACAACGGAATGAGTATTTTTTCCCTAGGCCATTCTGGTTAAGCTTTTGGAGCAGCAGAAGTGCGAAAAATTTGTTGTCTTCTCAACCATTTCTTAGCTTCAAACACCCATATCTCGCGAACGGATTGACCTAACCCAAAAATTCCTGTTGCATCTGAAAGTAGGAACTCGCCCGATTACAGCGGTATGTGTATTTTTTCCCTAGGCCATTCTGGTTAAGCGTTTGGAGCAGCAGAATTGCGAAAAATTTATTGCCTTCTCAACCATTTCTTGGCTTCAAACTCCCATATCTCGCGAACGGATTGACCTAACCCAAAAATTCCTTTTGCATCTGAAAGTAGAAACTCGCCCGATTACAGCGGTATGTGTATTTTTTCCCTAGGCCATTCTGGCTAAGCGTTCGGAGCAGCAGAATTGCGAAAAATTTGTTGTCTTCTCAACCATTTCTTATCTTCAAACTCCCATATCTCGCGAACGGATTGACCTAACCCAAAAATTCCTATTGCATCTGAAAATAGAAACTCGCCCGATTACAGCGGTATGGATTTTTTTTCCCTAGGCCATTCTGGTTAAGCGTTTGGAGAAGCAGAACTCCGAAAAATTTTTTATCCTTCTCAACCATTTCTTGGCTTCAAACTCCCATATCTCGCGAACGGATTGACTTAACCCAAAAATTCCTATTGCATCTGAAAGTAGAAACTCGCCCGATTACAACGGTATGTGTATTTTTTCCCTAGGCCATTCTGGTTAAGCGTTTGGAGCCGCAGAATTGCGAAAAATTTTTTGCCTTCTCAACCATTTCTTGGCTTCAAACTCCCATATCTCGCGAACGGATTAACCTAACCCAAAAATTCCTATTGCATCTGAAAGTAGAAACTCGCCCGATTACAGCGGTATGTGTATTTTTTCCCTAGGCAATTCTTGTTAAGCGTTTGGAGCAGCAGAATTGCGAAAAATTTTTTGCCTTCTCAACCATTTCTTGGCTTCAAACTCCCATATCTCGCGAACTGATTGACCTAAGCCAAAAAGTCCTATTGCATCTGAAAGTAGAAACTCGCCCGATTACAACGGAATGAGTATTTTTTCCCTAGGCCATTCTGGTTAAGCTTTTGGAGCAGCAGAAGTGCGAAAAATTTGTTGTCTTCTCAACCATTTCTTAGCTTCAAACACCCATATCTCGCGAACGGATTGACCTAACCCAAAAATTCCTGTTGCATCTGAAAGTAGGAACTCGCCCGACTACAACGGTATGTGTATTTTTTCCCTAGGCCATTCTGGTTAAGCGTTTGGAGCAGCAGAATTGCGAAAAATTTTTTGCCTTCACAACCATTTCTTGGCTTCAAACTCCCATATCTCGCGAACGGATTGACCTAACCCAAAAAGTCCTATTGCATCTGAAAGTAGAAACTCGCCCGATTACAACGGTATGTGTATTTTTCCCCTAGGCCATTCTGGTTAAGCGTTTGGAGCAGCAGAATTGCGAAAAATTGTTTGCCTTCACAACCATTTCTTGGCTTCAAACTCCCATATCTCGCGAACGGATTGACCTAACCCAAAAATTCCTATCGCATCTGAAAGTAGAAACTCGCCCGATTACAGCGGTATGTGTATTTTTTCCCTAGGCAATTCTGGTTAAGCGTTTGGAGCAGCAGAATTGCGAAAAATTTTTTGGCTTCTCAACCATTTCTTGGCTTCAAACTCCCATATCTCGCGGAACTGATTGACCTAACCCAAAAAGTCCTATTGCATCTGAAAGTAGAAACTCGCCCGATTACGACGGAAATGAGTATTTTTTCCCCTAGGCCATTCTGGTTAAGCTTTTGGAGCAGCAGAAGTGCGAAAAATTTGTTGTCTTCTCAACCATTTCCTTAGCTTCAAACCACCCATATCTCGCGAACGGATTGACCTAACCCAAAAATTCCTGTTGCATCTGAAAGTAGGAACTCGCCCGACTACAACGGTATGTGTATTTTTTCCCTAGGCCATTCTGGTTAAGCGTTTGGAGCAGCAGAATTGCGAAAAATTTTTTGCCTTCACAACCATTTCTTGGCTTCAAACTCCCATATCTCGCGAGCGGATTGACCTAACCCAAAAAGTCCTATTGCATCTGAAAGTAGAAACACGCCCGATTACAACGGTATGTGTATTTTTCCCTTAGGCCATTCTGGTTAAGCGTTTGGAAGCAGCAGAATTGCGAAAAATTGTTTGCCTTCACAACCATTTCTTGGCTTCAAACTCCCATATCTCGCGAACGGATTGACCTAACACAAAAATTCCTATTGCATCTGAAAGTAGAAACTCGCCCGATTACAACGGTATGTGTATTTTTTCCTAGGCCATTCTGGTTAAGCGTTTGGAGCCGCAGAATTGCGAAAAATTTTTTGCCTTCTCAACCATTTCTTGGCTTCAAACTCCCATATCTCGCGAACTGATTGACCTAACCCAAAAAGTCCTATTGCATCTGAAAGTAGAAACTCGCCCGATTACAACGGAATGAGTATTTTTTCCTAGGCCATTCTGGTTAAGCTTTTGGAGCAGCAGAAGTGCGAAAAATTTGTTGTCTTCTCAACCATTTCTTAGCTTCAAACACCCATATCTCGCGAACGGATTGACCTAACCCAAAAATTCCTGTTGCATCTGAAAGTAGAACTCGCCCGACTACAACGGTATGTGTATTTTTTCCCTAGGCCATTCTGGTTAAGCGTTTGGAGCAGCAGAATTGCGAAAAATTTTTTGCCTTCACAACCATTTCTTGGCTTCAAACTCCCATATCTCGCGAACGGGATTGACCTAACCCAAAAAGTCCTATTGCATCTGAAAGTAGAAACTCGCCCGATTACAACGGTATGTGTATTTTTCCCCTAGGCCATTCTGGTTAAGCGTTTGGAGCAGCAGAATTGCGAAAAATTGTTTGCCTTCACAACCATTTCTTGGCTTCAAACTCCCATATCTCGCGAACGGATTGACCTAACCCAAAAATTCCTATTGCATCTGAAAGTAGAAACTCGCCCGATTACAGCGGTATGTGTATTTTTTCCCTAGGCAATTCTGGTTAAAGCCGTTTGGAGCAGCAGAATTGCGAAAATTTTTTGCCTTTCTCAACCATTTCTTGGCTTCAAACTCCCATATCTCGCGAACTGATTGACCTAACCCAAAAAGTCCTATTGCATCTGAAAGTAGAAACTCGCCCGATTACAACGGAATGAGTATTTTTTCCCTAGGCCATTCTGGTTAAGCTTTTGGAGCAGCAGAAGTGCGAAAAATTTGTTGTCTTCTCAACCATTTCTTAGCTTCAAACACCCATATCTCGCGAACGGATTGACCTAACCCAAAAATTCCTGTTGCATCTGAAAGTAGGAACTCGCCCGACTACAACGGTATGTGTATTTTTTCCCTAGGCCATTCTGGTTAAGCGTTTGGAGCAGCAGAATTGCGAAAAATTTTTTGCCTTCACAACCATTTCTTGGCTTCAAACTCCCATATCTCGCGAACGGATTGACCTAACCCAAAAAGTCCTATTGCATCTGAAAGTAGAAACTCGCCCGATTACAACGGTATGTGTATTTTTCCCCTAGGCCATTCTGGTTAAGCGTTTGGAGCAGCAGAATTGCGAAAAATTGTTTGCCTTCACAACCATTTCTTGGCTTCAAACTCCCATATCTCGCGAACGGATTGACCTAACCCAAAAATTCCTATTGCATCTGAAAGTAGAAACTCGCCCGATTACAGCGGTATGTGTATTTTTTCCCTAGGCAATTCTGGTTAAGCGTTTGGAGCAGCAGAATTGCGAAAAATTTTTTGGCTTCTCAACCATTTCTTGGCTTCAAACTCCCATATCTCGCGAACTGATTGACCTAACCCAAAAAGTCCTATTGCATCTGAAAGTAGAAACTCGCCCGATTACGACGGAATGAGTATTTTTTCCCTAGGCCATTCTGGTTAAGCTTTTGGAGCAGCAGAAGTGCGAAAAATTTGTTGTCTTCTCAACCATTTCTTAGCTTCAAACACCCATATCTCGCGAACGGATTGACCTAACCCAAAAATTCCTGTTGCATCTGAAAGTAGGAACTCGCCCGACTACAACGGTATGTGTATTTTTTCCCTAGGCCATTCTGGTTAAGCGTTTGGAGCAGCAGAATTGCGAAAAATTTTTTGCCTTCACAACCATTTCTTGGCTTCAAACTCCCATATCTCGCGAGCGGATTGACCTAACCCAAAAAGTCCTATTGCATCTGAAAGTAGAAACACGCCCGATTACAACGGTATGTGTATTTTTCCCCTAGGCCATTCTGGTTAAGCGTTTGGAGCAGCAGAATTGCGAAAAATTGTTTGCCTTCACAACCATTTCTTGGCTTCAAACTCCCATATCTCGCGAACGGATTGACCTAACACAAAAATTCCTATTGCATCTGAAAGTAGAAACTCGCCCGATTACAACGGTATGTGTATTTTTTCCCTAGGCCATTCTGGTTAAGCGTTTGGAACAGCAGAATTGCGAAAAATTTTTTGCCTTCTCCACCATTTATTGGCTTCAAACTCCCATATCTCGCGAACGGGTTGACCTAACCGAAAAATTCCTATTGCATCTGAAAGTAGAAACTCGCCCGATTACAACGGTGTGTGTATTTTTTCCCTAGGCCATTCTGGTTAAGCGTTTGGATCAGCAGAAATGCGAAAAATTTTTTGCCTTCTCAACCATTTCTTGGCTTCAAACTCCCATATCTCGCGAATGTATTGACCTAACCCAAAAATTCCTATTGCATCTGAAAGTAGAAACTCGCCCGATTACAACGGTATGTGTATTTTTTCCCTAGGCCATTCTGGTTAAGCGTTTGGAGCAGCAGAATTGCGAAAAATTTTTTGCCTTCTCAACCATTTCTTGGCTTCAAACTCCCATATCTCGCGAACGGATTGACCTAACCGAAAAATTCCTATTGCATCTGAAAGTAGAACCTCGCCCGCTTACAGCGGTATGTGTATTTTTTCCATAGGCCATTCTGGTTAAGCGTTTGGAGCAGCAGAATTGCGTAAAATTTTTTGCCTTCTCAACCATTTCTTGGCTTCAAACTCCCATATCTCGCGAACGGATTGACCTAACCCAAAAATTCCTGTAGCGTCTGGAAGTACAAACTCGCCCGATTACAACGATATGTGTATTTTTTCCCTAGCCCATTCTGGTCAAGCGTTCAGAGCAGCAGAATTGCGAAAAATTTGTTGTCTTCTCAACCATTTCTTAGCTTCAATCTCCCATATCTCGCGAACGGATTGACCTAACCCAAAAATTCCTATTGCATCTGAAAGTAGAAACTCGCCCGATTACAGCGGTATGTGTATTTTTTCCCTAGGCCATTCTGGTTAAGCGTTTGGAGCAGCAGAATTGCGAAAAATTTATTGCCTTCTCAACCATTTCTTGGCTTCAAACTCCCATATCTCGCGAACGGATTGACCTAACCCAAAAATTCCTTTTGCATCTGAAAGTAGAAACTCGCCCGATTACAGCGGTATGTGTATTTTTTCCCTAGGCCATTCTGGCTAAGCGTTCGGAGCAGCAGAATTGCGAAAAATTTGTTGTCTTCTCAACCATTTCTTAGCTTCAAACTCCCATATCTCGCGAACGGATTGACCTAACCCAAAAATTCCTATTGCATCTGAAAATAGAAACTGGCCCGATTACAGCGGTATGGATTTTTTTTCCCTAGGCCATTCTGGTTAAGCTTTTGGAGCAGCAGAAGTGCGAAAAATTTGTTGTCTTCTCAACCATTTCTTAGCTTCAAACACCCATATCTCGCGAACGGATTGACCTAACCCAAAAATTCCTGTTGCATCTGAAAGTAGGAACTCGCCCGACTACAACGGTATGTGTATTTTTTCCCTAGGCCATTCTGGTTAAGCGTTTGGAGCAGCAGAATTGCGAAAAATTTTTTGCCTTCACAACCATTTCTTGGCTTCAAACTCCCATATCTCGCGAACGGATTGACCTAACCCAAAAAGTCCTATTGCATCTGAAAGTAGAAACTCGCCCGATTACAACGGTATGTGTATTTTTCCCCTAGGCCATTCTGGTTAAGCGTTTGGAGCAGCAGAATTGCGAAAAATTGTTTGCCTTCACAACCATTTCTTGGCTTCAAACTCCCATATCTCGCGAACGGATTGACCTAACCCAAAAATTCCTATTGCATCTGAAAGTAGAAACTCGCCCGATTACAGCGGTATGTGTATTTTTTCCCTAGGCAATTCTGGTTAAGCGTTTGGAGCAGCAGAATTGCGAAAAATTTTTTGGCTTCTCAACCATTTCTTGGCTTCAAACTCCCATATCTCGCGAACTGATTGACCTAACCCAAAAAGTCCTATTGCATCTGAAAGTAGAAACTCGCCCGATTACAACGGAATGAGTATTTTTTCCCTAGGCCATTCTGGTTAAGCTTTTGGAGCAGCAGAAGTGCGAAAAATTTGTTGTCTTCTCAACCATTTCTTAGCTTCAAACACCCATATCTCGCGAACGGATTGACCTAACCCAAAAATTCCTGTTGCATCTGAAAGTAGGAACTCGCCCGACTACAACGGTATGTGTATTTTTTCCCTAGGCCATTCTGGTTAAGCGTTTGGAGCAGCAGAATTGCGAAAAATTTTTTGCCTTCACAACCATTTCTTGGCTTCAAACTCCCATATCTCGCGAACGGATTGACCTAACCCAAAAAGTCCTATTGCATCTGAAAGTAGAAACTCGCCCGATTACAACGGTATGTGTATTTTTCCCCTAGGCCATTCTGGTTAAGCGTTTGGAGCAGCAGAATTGCGAAAAATTGTTTGCCTTCACAACCATTTCTTGGCTTCAAACTCCCATATCTCGCGAACGGATTGACCTAACACAAAAATTCCTATTGCATCTGAAAGTAGAAACTCGCCCGATTACAACGGTATGTGTATTTTTTCCCTAGGCCATTCTGGTTAAGCGTTTGGAACAGCAGAATTGCGAAAAATTTTTTGCCTTCTCCACCATTTATTGGCTTCAAACTCCCATATCTCGCGAACGGGTTGACCTAACCGAAAAATTCCTATTGCATCTGAAAGTAGAAACTCGCCCGATTACAACGGTGTGTGTATTTTTTCCCTAGGCCATTCTGGTTAAGCGTTTGGATCAGCAGAAATGCGAAAAATTTTTTGCCTTCTCAACCATTTCTTGGCTTCAAACTCCCATATCTCGCGAACGTATTGACCTAACCCAAAAATTCCTATTGCATCTGAAAGTAGAAACTCGCCCGATTACAACGGTATGTGTATTTTTTCCCTAGGCCATTCTGGTTAAGCGTTTGGAGCAGCAGAATTGCGAAAAATTTTTTGCCTTCTCAACCATTTCTTGGCTTCAAACTCCCATATCTCGCGAACGGATTGACCTAACCGAAAAATTCCTATTGCATCTGAAAGTAGAACCTCGCCCGCTTACAGCGGTATGTGTATTTTTTTCCCTAGGCCATTCTGGTTAAGCGTTTGGAGCAGCAGAATTGCGAAAAATTTTTTGCCTTCTCAACCATTTCTTGGCTTCAAACTCCCATATCTCGCGAACGGATTGACCAAACCCAAAAATTCCTGCAGCGTCTGAAAGTACAAACTCGCCCGATTACAACTGTATGCGTATTTTTTCCCTGGAGCATTCTGGTTAAGCGCTGGAAGAGCAGAAGTGCGACAAATTTGTTGTCTTCTCAACCATTTCTTATCTTCAAACTCCCACATCTCGCGAGCGGATTGACCTAACCCAAAAATTCCTATTGTATCTGAAAGTAGAAACTCGCCCGATTACAACGGTATGTGTATTTTTTCCCCTAGGCCATTCTGGTTAAGCGTTTGGAGCAGCAGAATTGCGAAAAATTTTTTGCCTTCTAAACCATTTCTTGGCTTCAAACTCCCATACCTCGCGAACTGATTGACCTAACCCAAAAATTACTATTGCATCTGAAAGCAGAAACTCACCCGATTACAACGGTATGTGTATTTTTTCCCTAGGCCATTCTGGTTAAGCGTTTGGAGCAGCAGAATTGCGAAAAATTTTTTGCCTTCTCAACCATTTCTTGGCTTCAAACTCCCATATCTCGCGAACTGATTGACCAAACCCAAAAATTGCAGCGTCTGAAAGTACAAACTCGCCCGATTACAACTGTATGCGTATTTTTTCCCTGGAGCATTCTGGTTAAGCGCTGGAAGAGCAGAAGTGCGACAAATTTGTTGTCTTCTCAACCATTTCTTATCTTCAAACTCCCACATCTCGCGAGCGGATTGACCTAACCCAAAAATTCCTATTGTATCTGAAAGTAGAACCTCGCCCGATTACAACGGTATGTGTATTTTTTCCCTAGGCCATTCTGGTTAAGCGTTTGGAGCAGCAGAATTGCGTAAAATTTTTTGCCTTCTCAACCATTTCTTGGCTTCAAACTCCCATATCTCGCGAACGGATTGACCTAACCCAAAAATTCCTGTAGCGTCTGGAAGTACAAACTCGCCCGATTACAACGATATGTGTATTTTTTCCCTAGCCCATTCTGGTCAAGCGTTCAGAGCAGCAGAATTGCGAAAAATTTGTTGTCTTCTCAACCATTTCTTAGCTTCAAACTCCCATATCTCGCGAACGGATTGACCTAACCCAAAAATTCCTATTGCATCTGAAAGTAGAAACTCGCCCGATTACAGCGGTATGTGTATTTTTTCCCTAGGCCATTCTGGTTAAGCGTTTGGAGCAGCAGAATTGCGAAAAATTTATTGCCTTCTCAACCATTTCTTGGCTTCAAACTCCCATATCTCGCGAACGGATTGACCTAACCCAAAAATTCCTTTTGCATCTGAAAGTAGAAACTCGCCCGATTACAGCGGTATGTGTATTTTTTCCCTAGGCCATTCTGGCTAAGCTTTCGGAGCAGCAGAATTGCGAAAAATTTGTTGTCTTCTCAACCATTTCTTAGCTTCAAACTCCCATATCTCGCGAACGGATTGACCTAACCCAAAAATTCCTATTGCATCTGAAAATAGAAACTGGCCCGATTACAGCGGTATGGATTTTTTCTCCCTAGGCCATTCTGGTTAAGCTTTTGGAGCAGCAGAAGTGCGAAAAATTTGTTGTCTTCTCAACCATTTCTTAGCTTCAAACACCCATATCTCGCGAACGGATTGACCTAACCCAAAAATTCCTGTTGCATCTGAAAGTAGGAACTCGCCCGACTACAACGGTATGTGTATTTTTTCCCTAGGCCATTCTGGTTAAGCGTTTGGAACAGCAGAATTGCGAAAAATTTTTTGCCTTCTCCACCATTTATTGGCTTCAAACTCCCATATCTCGCGAACGGGTTGACCTAACCGAAAAATTCCTATTGCATCTGAAAGTAGAAACTCGCCCGATTACAACGGTGTGTGTATTTTTTCCCTAGGCCATTCTGGTTAAGCGTTTGGATCAGCAGAAATGCGAAAAATTTTTTGCCTTCTCAACCATTTCTTGGCTTCAAACTCCCATATCTCGCGAATGTATTGACCTAACACAAAAATTCCTATTGCATCTGAAAGTAGAAACTCGCCCGATTACAACGGTATGTGTATTTTTTCCCTAGGCCATTCTGGTTAAGCGTTTGGAACAGCAGAATTGCGAAAAATTTTTTGCCTTCTCCACATTTATTGGCTTCAAACTCCCATATCTCGCGAACGGGTTGACCTAACCGAAAAATTCCTATTGCATCTGAAAGTAGAAACTCGCCCGATTACAACGGTGTGTGTATTTTTTCCCTAGGCCATTCTGGTTAAGCGTTTGGATCAGCAGAAATGCGAAAAATTTTTTGCTTCTCAACCATTTCTTGGCTTCAAACTCCCATATCTCGCGAATGTATTGACCTAACCCAAAAATTCCTATTGCATCTGAAAGTAGAAACTCGCCCGATTACAACGGTATGTGTATTTTTTCCCTAGGCCATTCTGGTTAAGCGTTTGGAGCAGCAGAATTGCGAAAAATTTTTTGCCTTCTCAACCATTTCTTGGCTTCAAACTCCCATATCTCGCGAACGGATTGACCTAACCGAAAAATTCCTATTGCATCTGAAAGTAGAACCTCGCCCGCTTACAGCGGTATGTGTATTTTTTCCCTAGGCCATTCTGGTTAAGCGTTTGGAGCAGCAGAATTGCGTAAAATTTTTTGCCTTCTCAACCATTTCTTGGCTTCAAACTCCCATATCTCGCGAACGGATTGACCTAACCCAAAAATTCCTGTAGCGTCTGGAAGTACAAACTCGCCCGATTACAACGATATGTGTATTTTTTCCCTAGCCCATTCTGGTCAAGCGTTCAGAGCAGCAGAATTGCGAAAAATTTGTTGTCTTCTCAACCATTTCTTAGCTTCAAACTCCCATATCTCGCGAACGGATTGACCTAACCCAAAAATTCCTATTGCATCTGAAAGTAGAAACTCGCCCGATTACAGCGGTATGTGTATTTTTTCCCTAGGCCATTCTAGTTAAGCGTTTGGAGCAGCAGAATTGCGAAAAATTTATTGCCTTCTCAACCATTTCTTGGCTTCAAACTCCCATATCTCGCGAACGGATTGACCTAACCCAAAAATTCCTTTTGCATCTGAAAGTAGAAACTCGCCCGATTACAGCGGTATGTGTATTTTTTCCCTAGGCCATTCTGGCTAAGCTTTCGGAGCAGCAGAATTGCGAAAAATTTGTTGTCTTCTCAACCATTTCTTAGCTTCAAACTCCCATATCTCGCGAACGGATTGACCTAACCCAAAAATTCCTATTGCATCTGAAATAGAAACTGGCCCGATTACAGCGGTATGGATTTTTTTTCCCTAGGCCATTCTGGTTAAGCTTTTGGAGCAGCAGAAGTGCGAAAAATTTGTTGTCTTCTCAACCATTTCTTAGCTTCAAACACCCATATCTCGCGAACGGATTGACCTAACCCAAAATTCCTGTTGCATCTGAAAGTAGGAACTCGCCCGACTACAACGGTATGTGTATTTTTTCCTAGGCCATTCTGGTTAAGCGTTTGGAGCAGCAGAATTGCGAAAAATTTTTTGCCTTCACAACCATTTCTTGGCTTCAAACTCCCATATCTCGCGAACGGATTGACCTAACCCAAAAAGTCCTATTGCATCTGAAAGTAGAAACTCGCCCGATTACAACGGTATGTGTATTTTTCCCCTAGGCCATTCTGGTTAAGCGTTTGGAGCAGCAGAATGCGAAAAATGTTTGCCTTCACACCATTTCTTGGCTTCAAACTCCCATATCTCGCGAACGAGCTGACCTAACCCAAA